>NC_092390.1:57288776-57430633 GCF_030028105.1 Mobula birostris | reverse complement strand
GTAGACTGAGGAGAGAGAGAACAGTGCAGACTGAGGCGAGAGATAGAATAGTGTAGACAGGAGAGAGAGAACAGTGCAGACTGAGGAGGAGGGAGAGAACAGTGCAGACTGAGGAGAGGGAGAGAACAGTGCAAACTGAGGAGAGAGAGAGCAGTGCAGACTGAGGAGAGGGAGAGAACAGTGCAGACTGAGGCAGAGAGAGAGAGAACAGTGAAGATTGAGGACAGAGAGAACAGTGCAGACTGAGGAGAAAGAGAGATCAGTGTAGACTGAGGAGAGAGAGAACAGTGCAGATTGAGCAGAGAGAGACAACAGTGCAGACTGAGGAGACAGAGAAAAGTGCAGAGTGAGGAGAGAGGGAACAGTGTAGACTGAGGAGAGAGAGGGAACACTGTACACAGACAGTGAGAGAGAACAGTGCAGACTGAGGAGAGAGAGGACAGTGCAGACTGAGCAGAGAGAGAGAGAACAGTGAAGATTGAGGACAGAGAGAACAGTGCAGACTGAGGAGAAAGAGAGATCAGTGTAGACTGAGGAGAGAGAGAACACTGCAGACTGAGGAGAGAGAGACAACAGTGCAGACTGAGGAGTGAGAGAAAAGTGCAGACTGAGGAGAGAGGGAACAGTGCAGACTGAGGAGAGAGGAGGGAACACTGTAGACTGAGGAGAAAGAGGACAGTGCAGACTGAGGAGAGAGAGAAGAGTGCAGGACAGAGGAGAGAGAACAGTGCAGGACTGAGGAGGGAGAGAACAGTGCAGACTGAGGAGAGAGAATGATCAGTGCAGACTGAGGGGAGAGGGAGAACAGTGCAGACTGAGGAGAGAGAGAACTGTGCAGAATGAGGAGAGAGTGAACAGTGCAGACTGAGGAGAGAGAGGAACAGTGCAGACTGAGGAGAGAGAGAACAGTGCAGACTGAGGAGAGAGAACAGTATAGACTGAGGAGGGAGAGAACAGTGCAGACTGAGAAGAGAGAGAGTTCAGTGCAGACTGTGGAGAGAGAGACCAGTGCAGACTGAGGAGACAAAACAGTGCAGGCTGAGCAGAGAGAGAACAGTGCAGACTGAGGAGAGGAGAGAGAACAGTGTAGACTGATGAGAGAGAGTGAACACTGCAGACTGAGGAGAGAGAGAACAGTGAAGAATGAGGAGAGAGAGAGAGGGAACAGTGCAGACTGAGGAGAGAGAGAGAACAGTGCAGACTGAGGAGAGAGAGGGAACAGTGCAGATTGAGGAGAGAGAGGGAACAGTGCAGACTGGAGGAGAAGGAGAACACTGCAGACTGAGGAGAGCGAGAACAGTGCAGGACTGAGGAGAGAGAGAGATCAGTGCAGACTGAGGAGAGAGGGGAACAGTGAAGACTGAGGATAGAGAGAACAGTGCAGACTGAGTAGACAGAGAACAGTGCAGACTGAGTAGAGAGAGATCAGTGCAGACTGTGGAGAGAGAGAGAGAGGGAACAGTGCAGACTGAGGAGAGAGAGAACAGTTATAGACCTAGGAGAGAGAGAACTGTGCAGACTGAGGAGAGAGAGAACAGTGCAGACTGAGGAGAGAGTGGAACAGTGCAGACTGAGGATAGAGAGGACAGTGCAGACTGAGGAGCGAAAACAGTGCAGACTGAGCAGAGAGAGAACATTGCAGTCTGAGGAGAGGGGAGAGAACAGTGCTGACTGATGAGAGAGAGTGAACACTGCAGACTGAGAGAGAGAGAGAACAGTGCAGAATGAGGAGAGAGAGAGATCAGTGCAGACTGAGGAGAGAGAACAGTGCAGACTGAGGAGAGAGAGAACAGTGCAGACTGAGGAGAAAGAACAGTGCAGACTGAGGCGCGAGAGAACAGTGCAGACTGAGGAGAGAAAGAACATTGCCAACTGAGGAGAAAGAGAGAACAGTGCAAAACTGAGGAGAGAGAGAACAGTGCAGACTGGGGAGAGAGAGAGGAGAACAATACAGACTGAGAGAGAGAGAGGGAGGGAACAGTGCAGACTGAGGAGAGATAGAACAGTGCAGACTGAGGAGAGAGACATCAGTGTAGACTGAGGAGAGAGAGAACAGTGCAGACTGAGGAGAGAGAGAGAATAGTTTAGACAGGAGAGAGGAGAACAGTGCAGACTGAGGAGAGGGAGAGAACAGTGCAAGACTGAGGAGAGGGAGAGAACAGTGCAAACTGAGGAGAGAGAGAGCAGTGCAGACTGAGGAGAGGGAGAGAACAGTGCAGACTGAGCAGAGGGAGAGAGAACAGTGAAGATTGAGGGACAGGGGAGAGAACAGTGCAGACTGAGGAGAGAGAGAGAGAAAAGTGCAGAGTGAGGAGAGAGGGAACAGTGCAGACTGAGGACAGAGAGGGAACACTGTAGACTGACAGTGAGAGAGAACAGTGCAGACTGAGGAGAGAGAGGAATAGTGCAGACTGAGGAGAGAAAACAGTGCAGATTGAGCAGAAAGAGAACCGTGCAGACTGAGGAGAGAGAGGAACAGTGCAGACTGACGAGAGGGATAAAAACTGCAGACTGAGGAGAGAGAGAGATCAGTGCAGACTGAGGAGAGAGGGAACAGTGAAGACTGAGGATAGAGAGAACAGTGCAGACTGAGTAGAGAGAGAACAGTGCAGACTGAGTAGAGAGAGATCAGTGCAGACTGTGGAGAGAGAGAAAGGGAACAGTGCAGACTGAGGAGCAAAAGAACAGTGCACACTGAGGAGAGAGAGAACAGTGCAGACTGAGGAGAGGGGAGAACAGTGCGGACTGAGGAGAGAGAGAGAACAGTGCAGACTGAGGAGAGAAAACAGTGCAGACTGAGCAGAGAGAGAACAGTGCAGCCTGAGGAGAGAGAGAACAGTGCAGAATGAGGAGAGAGAGAGATCAGTGCAGACTGAGGAGAGAGAGAACAGTGCAGACTGAGGAGAGAGAGAACAGTGCAGACTGAGTGGAGAGAGAATAGTTGCAGACTGAGGAGAGAGAGAGAGATGGAACAGTGCAGACTGAGGAGAGAGAGAACAGTGCAGACTGAGGAGAGAGAGAGAACACTGCAGACTGAGGAGATAGAGTATAGTGCTGAATGAGGAGAGAGAGAACATTGCAGAAGGAGGAGAGAGAACAGTGCAGACTGAGGAGGGAGAGAACAGTGCAGACTGAGGAGAGAGAGAAATCAGTGCAGACTGAGAGAGAGAGAAGAAACAGTGCAGAATGAGGAGAGACAGAACAGTGCAGAGTGAGGAGTGAGAGAACAGTTGCAGAGTGAGGAGAGAGAGGGAACAGTGCAGACTGAGGAGAGAGAGAGAGAACAGTGCAGACTGAGGAGAGAGAGAGAATAGTGCAGAGGAGAGAAAACAGTGCAGACTGAGCAGAGAGAGAACTGTGCAGACTGAGAAGAGAGAGGGAACAGTGCAGACTGAGGAGAGGGAGAAAACTGCAGACGAGGAGAGAGAGAGAACAGTGCAGACTGAGGAGACAGAGAACAGTGCAACCTGAGGAGAGAGAACAGTGCAGACTGAGGAGCAAAAGAACAGTGCAGACTGAGGAGAGAGAGAACAGTGCAGACTGAGGAGAGGGAGAACAGTGCGGACTGAGGAGAGAGAGAGAACAGTGCAGACTGAGGAGAGAAACAGTGCAGACTGAGCAGAGAGAGAACAGTGCAGCCTGAGGAGAGAGAGAGAACAGTGCAGACTGAGGAGAGAGAGAAAGAGAGGGAACAGTGCAGACTGAGCAGAGAGAGAACCGTGCAGGACTGAGGAGAGAGAGGGAACAGTGCAGACTGAGGAGAGGGAGAAAACTGCAGACTGAGGAGAGAGAGAGAACAGTGCAGACTGAGGAGACAGAGAACAGTGCAAACTGAGGAGAGAGAACAGTGCAGACTGAGGAGCAAAAGAACAGTGCAGACTGAGGAGAGAGAGTACAGTGCAGACTGAGGAGAGGGAGAACAGTGCGGACTGAGGAGAGAGAGAGAACAGTGCAGACTGAGGAGAGAAAACAGTGCAGACTGAGCAGAGAGAGAACAGTGCAGCCAGAGGAGAGAGAGAGAACAGTGCAGACTGAGGAGAGAGAGAAAGAGAGGAACAGTGCAGACTGAGGAGAGAGAGAACAGTGCAGACTGAGGAGAGAGAGAGAACAGTGCAGACTGAGGAGAGAGAGAGAGATGGAACAGTGCAGACTGAGGAGAGAGAGAACAGTGCAGACTGAGGAGAGAGAGAGAACACTGCAGACTGAGGAGATAGAGTATAGTGCTGAATGAGGAGAGAGAGAACATTGCAGAAGGAGGAGAGAGAACAGTGCAGACTGAGGAGGGAGAGAACAGTGCAGACTGAGGAGAGGAGAGAAATCAGTGCAGACTGAGGAGAGAGAGAACAGTGCAGACTGAGGAGAGACAGAACAGTGCAGAGTGAGGGGAGTGAGAGAACAGTGCAGAGTGAGGAGAGAGAGGGAACAGTGCAGACTGAGGAGAGAGAGAGAGAACAGTGCAGACTGAGGAGAGAGAGAATAGTGCAGACTGAGGAGAGAAAACAGTGCAGACTGAGCAGAGAGAGAAATGTGCAGACTGAGAAGAGAGAGGGAACAGTGCAGACTGAGGAGAGGGAGAAAACTGCAGACTGAGGAGAGAGAGAGAACAGTGCAGACTGAGGAGACGGAGAACAGTGCAACCTGAGGAGAGAGAACAGTGCAGACTGAGGAGCAAAAGAACAGTGCAGACTGAGGAGAGAGAGAACAGTGCAGACTGAGGAGAGGGAGAACAGTGCGGGACTGAGGAGAGAGAGAGAACAGTGCAGACTGAGGAGAGAAAACAGTGCAGACTGAGCAGAGAGAGAACAGTGCAGCCTGAGGAGAGAGAGAGAACAGTGCAGACTGAGGAGAGAGAGAAAGAGAGGGAACAGTGCAGACTGAGCAGAGAGAGAACCGTGCAGACTGAGGAGAGAGAGGGAACAGTGCAGACTGAGGAGAGGGAGAAAACTGCAGACTGAGGAGAGAGAGAGAACAGTGCAGACTGAGGAGACAGAGAACAGTGCAAACTGAGGAGAGAGAACAGTGCAGACTGAGGGAGAGAAAACAGTGCAGACTGAGCAGAGAGAGAAATGTGCAGACTGAGAAGAGAGAGGGAACAGTGCAGACTGAGGAGAGGGAGAAAACTGCAGACTGAGGAGAGAGAGAGAACAGTGCAGACTGAGGAGACGGAGAACAGTGCAACCTGAGGAGAGAGAACAGTGCAGACTGAGGAGCAAAAGAACAGTGCAGACTGAGGAGAGAGAGAACAGTGCAGACTGAGGAGAGGGAGAACAGTGCGGACTGAGGAGAGAGAGAGAACAGTGCAGACTGAGGAGAGAAACAGTGCAGACTGAGCAGAGAGAGAACAGTGCAGCCTGAGGAGAGAGAGAGAACAGTGCAGACTGAGGAGAGAGAGAAAGAGAGGGAACAGTGCAGACTGAGGAGAGAGAGAACAGTGCAGACTGAGGAGAGAGAGAGAACAGTGCAGACTGAGGAGAGAGAGAGAACACTGCAGACTGAGGAGAGAGAGAGTATAGTGCTGACTGAGGAGAGAGAGAACAGTGCAGACTGAGGAGAGAGAGAACAGTGCAGGACTGAGAGAGAACAGTGCAGACTGAGGAGGGAGAGAATAGTGCAGACTGAGGAGAGAGAGAGATCAGTGCAGACTGAGGAGAGAGAAAACAGTGCAGACTGAGGAGAGAGAGAACAGTGCAGACTGAGGGAGAGAGAGGAACAGTGCAGGACGAGGAGAGAGAATAGTGCAGACTGAGGAGGGAGAGAATAGTGCAGACTGAGGAGAGAGAGAGATCAGTGCAGACTGAGGAGAGAGAAAACAGTGCAGACTGAGGAGAGAGAGAACAGTGCAGACTGAGGAGAGAGCGAACATTGCAGACTGAGGAGAGAGACGGAACAGTACAGACTGAGGAGAGAGAGAGAGAACAGTGCAGACTGAGGAGAGAGACAATAGTGCAGACTGAGGAGAGAAAACAGTGCAGACTGAGCAGAGAGAGAAACAGTGCAGACTGAGGAGAGAGAGGGAACAGTGCAGAATGAGGAGAGGGAGAAAACTGCAGACTGAGGAGATAGAGACAACAGTGCAGACTGAGGAGACAGAGAACAGTGCAGACTGAGGAGAGAGAACAGTGCAGACTGAGGAACGAAAGAACAGTGCAGACTGAGGAGAGAGAGAACAGTGCAGTCTGAGGAGAGGGAGAACAGTGCGGACTGAGGAGAGAGAGAGAACAGTGCAGACTGAGGAGTGAAAACAGTGCAGACTGAGCAGAGAGAGAACAGTGCAGACTGAGGAGAGAGAGAGAACAGTGCAGACTGATGGAGAGAGGGAACAGTGCAGACTGAGGAGAGAGAGAACAGTGCAGACTGAGTAGAGAGAGATCAGTGCAGACTGTGGAGAGAGAGAGAGAGAGGGAACAGTGCAGACTGAGGAGAGAGAGAACATTGCAGTCTGAGGATACAGAGAGAAACAGTGCAGAATGAGGGAGAGAGAGAGATCAGTGCAGACTGAGGAGAGAGAGAACAGTGCAGACTGAGGAGAGAGAGAACAGTGCAGACTGAGTGGAGAGAGAATAGTGCAGACTGAGGAGAGAGAGAGAGGGAACAGTGCAGACTGAGGAGAGAGAGAACAGTGCAGACTGAGGAGAGAGAGAACACTGCAGACTGAGGAGAGAGAGAGTATAGTGCTGACTGAGGAGAGAGAGAACAGTGCAGACAGGAGAGAGAGAACAGTGCAGACTGAGGAGAGAGAGAACAGTGCAGACTGAGGAGAGAGAACAGTGCAGACTGAGGAGGGAGAGAACAGTGCAGACTGAGGAGAGAGAGAAAACAGTGCAGACTGAGGAGAGAGAGAACAGTGCAGACTGAGGAGAGAGAGAACAGTGCAGAGTGAGGAGAGAGAGCACAGTGCAGACTGAGGAGAGAGAGGGAACAGTGCAGACTGAGGAGAGAGAGAGAGAACAGTGCAGACTGAGGAGAGAGAGAATAGTGCAGACTGAGGAGAGAAAACAGTGCAGACTGAACAGAGAGAGAACCGTGCAGGACTGGGAGAGAGAGGGAACAGTGCAGGACTGAGGAGAGGAGAAAACTGCAGACTGAGGAGAGAGAACAGTGCAGACTGAGGAGCAAAAGAACAGTGCAGACTGAGGAGAGGAGAGTACAGTGCAGACTGAGGAGAGGGAGAACAGTGCGGACTGAGGAGAGAGAGAGAACAGTGCAGACTGAGGAGAGAAAACAGTGCAGACTGAGCAGAGAGAGAACAGTGCAGCCTGAGGAGAGAGAGAGAACAGTGCAGACTGCGGAGAGAGAGAAAGAGAGGGAACAGTGCAGACTGAGAGAGAGAGAGAACAGTGCAGACTGAGGAGAGAGAGAGAACAGTGCAGACTGAGGAGAGAGAGAGAACACTGCAGACTGAGGAGAGAGAGAGTATTGTGCTGACTGAGGAGAGAGAGAACAGTGCAGACTGAGGAGAGAGAGAACAGTGCAGACTGAGGAGAGAGAACAGTGCAGACTGAGGAGGGAGAGAATAGTGCAGACTGAGGAGAGAGAGAGATCAGTGCAGACTGAGGAGAGAGAAAACAGTGCAGACTGAGGAGATAGAGAACAGTGCAGACTGAGGAGAGAGAGAGATCAGTGCAGACTGAGGAGAGAGAAAACAGTGCAGACTGAGGAGAGAGAGGGAACAGTGCAGACTGAGGAGAGGGAGAAAACTGCAGACTGAGGAGAGAGAGACAACAGTGCAGACTGAGGAGACAGAGAACAGTGCAGACTGAGGAACGAAAGAACAGTGCAGACTGAGCAGAGAGAGAACAGTGCAGACTGAGGAGAGAGAGGGAACAGTGCAGACTGAGGAGAGGGAGAAAACTGCAGACTGAGGAGAGAGAGGACAACAGTGCAGACTGAGGAGAGAGAACAGTGCAGACTGAGGAACGAAAGAACAGTGCAGACTGAGGAGAGAGAGAAACAGTGCAGTCTGAGGTGAGGGAGAACAGTGCGGACTGAGGAGAGAGAGAACAGTGCAGACTGAGGAGTGAAAACAGTGCAGACTGAGCAGAGAGAGAACAGTGCAGACTGAGGAGAGAGAGAGAACAGTGCAGACTGAGTAGAGAGAGATCAGTGCAGACAGTGGAGAGAGAGAGAGAGAGGGAACAGTGCAGACTGAGGAGAGAGAGAGAAGAGTGCAGAATGAGGAGAGAGAGTGATCAGTGCAGACTGAGGAGAGAGAGAACAGTGCAGACTGAGTGGAGAGAGAATAGTGCAGACTGAGGAGAGAGAGAGAGAGGGAACAGTGCAGACTGAGGAGAGAGAGAACAGTGCAGACTGAGGAGAGAGAGAAACACTGCAGACTGAGGAGAGAGAGAGTATAGTGCTGACTGAGGAGAGAGAGAACAGTGCAGACTGAGGAGAGAGAGAACAGTGCAGACTGAGGGAGAGAGAGAACAGTGCAGACTGAGGAGAGAGAACAGTGCAGACTGAGGAGGGAGAGAACAGTGCAGACTGAGGAGAGAGAGAAAACAGTGCAGGACTGAGGAGAGAGAGAACAGTGCAGACTGAGGAGAGAGAGAACAGTGCAGAGTGAGGAGAGAGAGCACAGTGCAGACTGAGGAGAGAGAGGGAACAGTGCAGACTGAGGAGAGAGAGAGAGAACAGTGCAGACTGAGGAGAGAGAGAATAGTGCAGACTGAGGAGAGAAAACAGTGCAGTCTGAGCAGAGAGAGAACCGTGCAGACTGAGGAGAGAGAGGGAACAGTGCAGACTGAGGAGAGGGAGAAAACTGCAGACTGAGGAGAGAGAGAGGAACAGTGCAGAGTGAGGAGACAGAGAACAGTGCAAACTGAGGAGAGAGAACAGTGCAGACTGAGGAGCAAAAGAACAGTGCAGACTGAGGAGAGAGAGTACAGTGCAGACTGAGGAGAGGGAGGAACAGTGCGGACTGAGGAGAGAGAGAGAACAGTGCAGACTGAGGAGAGAAAACAGATGCAGACTGAGCAGAGAGAGAACAGTGCAGCCTGAGGAGAGAGAGAGAACAGTGCAGACTGCGGATTGAGAGAAAGAGAGGGAACAGTGCAGACTGAGGAGAGGAGAGAACAGTGCAGACTGAGGAGAGAGAGAGAACAGTGCAGACTGAGGAGAGAGAGAGAACACTGCAGACTGAGGAGAGAGAGTATAGTGCTGACTGAGGAGAGAGAGAACAGTGCAGACTGAGGAGAGAGAGAACAGTGCAGACTGAGGAGAGAGAACAGTGCAGACTGAGGAGGGAGAGAATAGTGCAGACTGAGGAGAGAGAGAGATCAGTGCAGACTGAGCAGAGAGAAAACAGTGCAGACTGAGGAGAGAGAGAACAGTGCAGACTGAGGAGAGAGAGAGATCAGTGCAGACTGAGGAGAGAGAAAACAGTGCAGACTGAGCAGAGAGAGAACAGTGCAGACTGAGGAGAGAGAGGGAACAGTGCAGACTGAGGAGAGGGAGAAAACTGCAGACTGAGGAGAGAGAGACAACAGTGCAGACTGAGGATACAGAGAACAGTGCAGACAGAGGAGAGAACAGTGCAGACTGAGGAACGAACGAACAGTGCAGACTGAGGAGGGAGAGAACAGTGCAGTCTGAGGAGAGGGAGAACAGTGCGGACTGAGGAGAGAGAGAGAACAGTGCAGACTGAGGAGTGAAAACAGTGCAGACTGAGCAGAGAGGGAACAGTGCAGACTGAGGAGAGAGAGAACAGTGCAGACTGAGGAGAGAGAGAGAACAGTGCAGACTGAGGAGAGAGAGAGAACATTGCAGACTGAGGAGAGAGAGCACATTGCAGACGAGAGAGAGAGAACAGTTATAGACTGAGGAGAGAGAGAACCGTGCAGACTGAGGAGAGAGTGAACAGTGCACACTTAGGAGAGAGAGAACAGTGCAGACTCTGGAGAGAAAACAGTGCAGACTGAGCGAGAGAGAGAACATTGCAGACTGAGGAGACAGAGAGAACAGTTCAGACTGATGAGACAGAGTGAACACTGCAGACTGAGGAGAGAGAGAACAGTGCAGAATGAGGAGAGAGAGAGATCAGTGCAGACTGAGGAGAGAGAGAACAGTGCAGACTGAGGAGAGAGAGATCAGTGCAGACTGTGGAGTGAGAGAGAGAGAGAGGGAACAGTGCAGACTGAGGAGAGAGAGAACAGTGCAGACTGAACAGAGAGAGAACCGTGAGACTGAGGAAGGAGAGAGAACAGTGCAGACTGAGCAGAGAGAGAGACAGTGCAGACTGAGGAGAGAGAGAGAACAGTGCAGACTGAGGAGAGAGAGGGAACAGTGCAGATTGAGGAGAGAGAGGGAACAATGCAGACTGAGGAGAGGGAGAACACTGCGGACTGAGGAGAGAGAGAACAGTGCAGACTGAGGAGAGAGAAAGAACAGTGAAGACTGAGGGGAGAGAAATTAATGCAGAGTAAGGAGAGAGAGAACAGTGCAGACTGAAGAGAGAGGGAACAGTGCAGACTGAGGAGAGAGAGGGAACAGTGCGGACTGAGGAGAGAGAGAGAACTGTGTAGACTGAGTATAGAGAGAACAGTGCAGACTGAGGAGAGAAAACAGAGCAGACTGAGTAGAGAGAGAACAGTGCAGACTGAGGATAGAGAGGGAACAGTGCAGACTGAGGAGTGGGAGAACACTGCAGACTGAGGAGCGAGAGAACTGTGCAGACTGAGGAGAGTGAGAGAACAGTGCAGACTGAGGAGAAAGAACAGTGCAGACTGAGGCGCGAGAGAACAGTGCAGACTGAGGAGAGAAAGAACATTGCCAACTGAGGAGAAAGAGAGAACAGTGCAAACTGAGGAGAGAGAGAACAGTGCAGACTGGGGAGAGAGAGAGAGAAAATACTGACTGAGGAGAGAGAGAGGGAGGGAACAGTGCAGACTGAGGAGAGATAGAACAGTGCAGACTGAGGAGAGAGACATCAGTGTAGACTGAGGAGAGAGAGAACAGTGCAGACTGAGGCGAGAGAGAGAATAGTGTAGACAGGAGAGAGAGAACAGTGCAGACTGAGGAGAGGGAGAGAACAGTGCAAACTGAGGAGAGAGAGAGCAGTGCAGACTGAGGAGAGGGAGAGAACAGTGCAGACTGAGCAGAGAGAGAGAGAACAGTGAAGATTGAGGACAGAGAGAACAGTGCAGACTGAGGAGAAAGAGAGATCAGTGTAGACTGAGGAGAGAGAGAACAGTGCAGATTGAGCAGAGAGAGACAACAGTGCAGACTGAGGAGAGAGAGAAAAGTGCAGAGTGAGGAGAGAGGGAACAGTGCAGACTGAGGAGAGAGAGGGAACACTGTAGACTGACAGTGAGAGAGAACAGTGCAGACTGAGGAGAGAGAGGACAGTGCAGACTGAGCAGAGAGAGAGAGAACAGTGAGATTGAGGACAGAGAGAACAGTGCAGACTGAGGAGAAAGAGAGATCAGTGATAGACTGAGGAGAGAGTGAACAGGTGCAGACTGAGGAGAGAGAGAAACAGTGCAGACTGAGGAGAGAGAGAACAGTGCAGACTGAGGAGAGAGAACAGTGCAGACTGTGGAGAGAGAGAACAGTGCAGACTGAGGAGACAAAACAGTGCAGGCTGAGCAGAGAGAGAACAGTGCAGACTGAGGAGAGAGAGAGAACAGTGTAGACTGATGAGAGAGAGTGAACACTGCAGACTGAGGAGAGAGAGAACAGTGAAGAATGAGGAGAGAGAGAGATGGAACAGTGCAGACTGAGGAGAGAGAGAGAACCGTGCAGACTGAGGAGAGAGAGGGAACAGTGCAGATTGAGGAGAGAGAGGGAACAGTGCAGACTGAGGAGAAGGAGAACACTGCAGACTGAGGAGAGCGAGAACAGTGCAGACTGAGGAGAGAGAGAGATCAGTGCAGACTGAGGAGAGAGGGAACAGTGAAGACTGAGGATAGAGAGAACAGTGCAGACTGAGTAGACAGAGAACAGTGCAGACTGAGTAGAGAGAGATCAGTGCAGACTGTGGAGAGAGAGAGAGAGGGAACAGTGCAGACTGAGGAGAGAGAGAACAGTTATAGACTGAGGAGACGAGAGAGAACCGTGCAGACTGAGGAGAGAGAGAACAGTGCAGACTGAGGAGAGAGTGAACAGTGCAGACTGAGGATAGAGAGGGCAGTGCAGACTGAGGAGCAAAAGAACAGTGCAGACTGAGGAGAGAGAGTACAGTGCAGACTGAGGTGAGAGTGAACAGTGCAAACTGAGGAGAGAGAACAGTGCAGACTGAGGAGCAAAAGAACAGTGCAGGACTGAGGAGAGAGAGTACAGTGCAGACTGAGGAGAGGGAGAACAGTGCGGACTGAGGAGAGAGAGAGAACAGTGCAGACTGAGGAGAGAAACAGTGCAGACTGAGCAGAGAGAGAACAGTGCAGCCTGAGGAGAGAGAGAGAACAGTGCAGACTGAGGAGAGAGAGAAAGAGAGGGGAACAGTGCAGACTGAGGAGAGAGAGAACACTGCAGACTGAGGAGAGAGAGAGTATAGTGCTGACTGAGGAGAGAGAGAACAGTGCAGACTGAGGAGAGAGAGAACAGTGCAGACTGAGGAGAGAGAGAACAGTGCAGACTGAGGAGAGAGAACAGTGCAGACTGAGGAGGGAGAGAACAGTGCAGATTGAGGAGAGAGAGAAAACAGTGCAGACTGAGGAGAGAGAGAACAGTGCAGACTGAGGAGAGAGAGAACAGTGCAGAGTGAGGAGAGAATGCACAGTGCAGACTGAGGAGAGAGAGGGAACAGTGCAGACTGAGGAGAGAGAGAGAGAACAGTGCAGACTGAGGAGAGAGAGAATAGTGCAGACTGAGGAGAGAAAACAGTGCAGACTGAGCAGAGAGAGAACCGTGCAGACTGAGGAGAGAGAGGGAACAGTGCAAGACTGAGGAGAGGGAGAAAACTGCAGACTGAGGAGAGAGAGAGAACAGTGCAGACTGAGGAGACACAGAACAGTGCAAACTGAGGAGAGAGAACAGTGCAGACTGAGGAGCAAAAGAACAGTGCAGACTGAGGGAGAGAGAGTACAGTGCAGACTGAGGAGAGGGAGAACAGTGCGGACTGAGGAGAGAGAGAGAACAGTGCAGACTGAGGAGAGAAAACAGTGCAGGACTGAGCAGAGAGAGAACAGTGCAGCCTGACGAGAGAGAGAGAACAGTGCAGGACTGAGGAGAGAGGGAAAGAGAGGACAGTGCAGACTGAGGAGAGAGAGAACAGTGCAGACTGAGGAGAGAGAGAGAACAGTGCAGACTGAGGAGAGAGAGAGAACACTGCAGACTGAGGAGAGAGAGAGTATAGTGCTGACTGAGGAGAGAGAGAACAGTGCAGACTGAGGAGCGAGAGAACAGTGCAGACTGAGGAGAGAGAACAGTGCAGACTGAGGAGGGAGAGAATAGTGCAGACTGAGGAGAGAGAGAGATCAGTGCAGACTGAGGAGAGAGAAAACAGTGCAGACTGAGGAGAGAGAGAACAGTGCAGATGAGGGAGAGAGAGATCAGTGCAGACTGAGGAGAGAGAAAACAGTGCAGACTGAGCAGAGAGAGGAACAGTGCAGACTGAGGAGAGAGAGGGAACAGTGCAGACTGAGGAGAGGGAGAAAACTGCAGACTGAGGAGAGAGACACAACAGTGCAGACTGAGGAGACAGAGAACAGTGCAGACTGAGGAGAGAGAACAGTGCAGACTGAGGAACGAAAGAACAGTGCGGACTGAGGAGAGAGAGAACAGTGCAGTCTGAGGAGAGGAGAGACAGTGCGGACTGAGGAGAGAGAGAGAACAGTGCAGACTGAGGAGTGAAACAGTGCAGACTGAGCAGAGAGAGAACAGTGCAGACTGAGGAGAGAGAGAGAACAGTGCAGACTGATGGAGAGAGGGGAACAGTGCAGACTGAGGAGAGAGAGAACAGTGCAGACTGAGTAGAGTAGAGATCAGTGCAGACTGTGGAGAGAGAGAGAGAGAGGGAACAGTGCAGACTGAGGAGAGAGAGAACAGTGCAGACTGAGGAGAGAGAGAGAACAGTGGCAGACTGAGGAGAGAGAGAGAACAGTGCAGACTGAGGAGAGAGAGAGAACATTGCAGACTGAGGAGAGGAGACCACATTGCAGACGAGAGAGAGAGAACAGTTATAGACTGAGGAGAGAGAGAACCGTGCAGCCTGAGGAGAGAGAGAACAGTGCAGACTGAGGAGAGAGTGAACAGTGCACACTTAGGAGAGAGAGAACAGTGCAGACTGTGGAGAGAAAAACAGTGCAGACTGAGCAGAGAGAGAACATTGCAGTCTGAGGAGACAGAGAGAACAGTGTAAACTGAGGAGAGAGAGAACAGTGCAGACTGGGGAGAGAGAGAGAAAACATACTGACTGAGGAGAGAGAGAGAGAGGGAACAGTGCAGACTGAGAGAGAGATAGAACTGTGCAGACTGAGGAGAGAGACATCAGTGTAGACTGAGGAGAGAGAGAACAGTGCAGACTGAGGCGAGAGATAGAATAGTGTAGACAGGAGAGAGAGAACAGTGCAGACTGAGGAGAGGGAGAGAACAGTGCAGACTGAGGAGAGGGAGAGAACAGTGCAAACTGAGGAGAGAGAGAGCAGTGCAGACTGAGGAGAGGGAGAGAACAGTGCAGACTGAGCAGAGAGAGAGAGAACAGTGAAGATTGAGGACAGAGAGAACAGTGCAGACTGAGGAGAAAGAGAGATCAGTGTAGACTGAGGAGAGAGAGAACAGTGCAGATTGAGCAGAGAGAGACAACAGTGCAGACTGAGGAGACAGAGAAAAGTGCAGAGTGAGGAGAGAGGGAACAGTGTAGACTGAGGAGAGAGAGGGAACACTGTACACAGACAGTGAGAGAGAACAGTGCAGACTGAGGAGAGAGAGGACAGTGCAGACTGAGCAGAGAGAGAGAGAACAGTGAAGATTGAGGACAGAGAGAACAGTGCAGACTGAGGAGAAAGAGAGATCAGTGTAGACTGAGGAGAGAGAGAACACTGCAGACTGAGGAGAGAGAGACAACAGTGCAGACTGAGGAGTGAGAGAAAAGTGCAGACTGAGGAGAGAGGGAACAGTGCAGACTGAGGAGAGAGAGGGAACACTGTAGACTGAGGAGAAAGAGGACAGTGCAGACTGAGGAGAGAGAGAAGAGTGCAGACAGAGGAGAGAGAACAGTGCAGACTGAGGAGGGAGAGAACAGTGCAGACTGAGGAGAGAGAATGATCAGTGCAGACTGAGGAGAGGGAGAACAGTGCAGACTGAGGAGAGAGAGAACTGTGCAGAATGAGGAGAGAGTGAACAGTGCAGACTGAGGAGAGAGAGAACAGTGCAGACTGAGGAGAGAGAGAACAGTGCAGACTGAGGAGAGAGAACAGTATAGACTGAGGAGGGAGAGAACAGTGCAGACTGAGAAGAGAGAGAGTTCAGTGCAGACTGTGGAGAGAGAGAACAGTGCAGACTGAGGAGACAAAACAGTGCAGGCTGAGCAGAGAGAGAACAGTGCAGACTGAGGAGAGAGAGAGAACAGTGTAGACTGATGAGAGAGAGTGAACACTGCAGACTGAGGAGAGAGAGAACAGTGAAGAATGAGGAGAGAGAGAGAGGGAACAGTGCAGACTGAGGAGAGAGAGAGAACAGTGCAGACTGAGGAGAGAGAGGGAACAGTGCAGATTGAGGAGAGAGAGGGAACAGTGCAGACTGAGGAGAAGGAGAACACTGCAGACTGAGGAGAGCGAGAACAGTGCAGACTGAGGAGAGAGAGAGATCAGTGCAGACTGAGGAGAGAGGGAACAGTGAAGACTGAGGATAGAGAGAACAGTGCAGACTGAGTAGACAGAGAACAGTGCAGACTGAGTAGAGAGAGATCAGTGCAGACTGTGGAGAGAGAGAGAGAGGGAACAGTGCAGACTGAGGAGAGAGAGAACAGTTATAGACCTAGGAGAGAGAGAACTGTGCAGACTGAGGAGAGAGAGAACAGTGCAGACTGAGGAGAGAGTGAACAGTGCAGACTGAGGATAGAGAGGACAGTGCAGACTGAGGAGCGAAAACAGTGCAGACTGAGCAGAGAGAGAACATTGCAGTCTGAGGAGAGGGAGAGAACAGTGCTGACTGATGAGAGAGAGTGAACACTGCAGACTGAGGAGAGAGAGAACAGTGCAGAATGAGGAGAGAGAGAGATCAGTGCAGACTGAGGAGAGAGAACAGTGCAGACTGAGGAGAGAGAGAACAGTGCAGACTGAGGAGAAAGAACAGTGCAGACTGAGGCGCGAGAGAACAGTGCAGACTGAGGAGAGAAAGAACATTGCCAACTGAGGAGAAAGAGAGAACAGTGCAAACTGAGGAGAGAGAGAACAGTGCAGACTGGGGAGAGAGAGAGAGAACAATACAGACTGAGGAGAGAGAGAGGGAGGGAACAGTGCAGACTGAGGAGAGATAGAACAGTGCAGACTGAGGAGAGAGACATCAGTGTAGACTGAGGAGAGAGAGAACAGTGCAGACTGAGGAGAGAGAGAGAATAGTTTAGACAGGAGAGAGAGAACAGTGCAGACTGAGGAGAGGGAGAGAACAGTGCAGACTGAGGAGAGGGAGAGAACAGTGCAAACTGAGGAGAGAGAGAGCAGTGCAGACTGAGGAGAGGGAGAGAACAGTGCAGACTGAGCAGAGGGAGAGAGAACAGTGAAGATTGAGGACAGAGAGAACAGTGCAGACTGAGGAGAGAGAGAGAGAAAAGTGCAGAGTGAGGAGAGAGGGAACAGTGCAGACTGAGGACAGAGAGGGAACACTGTAGACTGACAGTGAGAGAGAACAGTGCAGACTGAGGAGAGAGAGAATAGTGCAGACTGAGGAGAGAAAACAGTGCAGATTGAGCAGAAAGAGAACCGTGCAGACTGAGGAGAGAGAGGGAACAGTGCAGACTGACGAGAGGGATAAAACTGCAGACTGAGGAGAGAGAGAGATCAGTGCAGACTGAGGAGAGAGGGAACAGTGAAGACTGAGGATAGAGAGAACAGTGCAGACTGAGTAGAGAGAGAACAGTGCAGACTGAGTAGAGAGAGATCAGTGCAGACTGTGGAGAGAGAGAAAGGGAACAGTGCAGACTGAGGAGCAAAAGAACAGTGCACACTGAGGAGAGAGAGAACAGTGCAGACTGAGGAGAGGGAGAACAGTGCGGACTGAGGAGAGAGAGAGAACAGTGCAGACTGAGGAGAGAAAACAGTGCAGACTGAGCAGAGAGAGAACAGTGCAGCCTGAGGAGAGAGAGAACAGTGCAGAATGAGGAGAGAGAGAGATCAGTGCAGACTGAGGAGAGAGAACAGTGCAGACTGAGGAGAGAGAGAACAGTGCAGACTGAGTGGAGAGAGAATAGTGCAGACTGAGGAGAGAGAGAGAGATGGAACAGTGCAGACTGAGGAGAGAGAGAACAGTGCAGACTGAGGAGAGAGAGAGAACACTGCAGACTGAGGAGATAGAGTATAGTGCTGAATGAGGAGAGAGAGAACATTGCAGAAGGAGGAGAGAGAACAGTGCAGACTGAGGAGGGAGAGAACAGTGCAGACTGAGGAGAGAGAGAAATCAGTGCAGACTGAGGAGAGAGAGAACAGTGCAGAATGAGGAGAGACAGAACAGTGCAGAGTGAGGAGTGAGAGAACAGTGCAGAGTGAGGAGAGAGAGGGAACAGTGCAGACTGAGGAGAGAGAGAGAGAACAGTGCAGACTGAGGAGAGAGAGAATAGTGCAGAGGAGAGAAAACAGTGCAGACTGAGCAGAGAGAGAACTGTGCAGACTGAGAAGAGAGAGGGAACAGTGCAGACTGAGGAGAGGGAGAAAACTGCAGACTGAGGAGAGAGAGAGAACAGTGCAGACTGAGGAGACAGAGAACAGTGCAACCTGAGGAGAGAGAACAGTGCAGACTGAGGAGCAAAAGAACAGTGCAGACTGAGGAGAGAGAGAACAGTGCAGACTGAGGAGAGGGAGAACAGTGCGGACTGAGGAGAGAGAGAGAACAGTGCAGACTGAGGAGAGAAAACAGTGCAGACTGAGCAGAGAGAGAACAGTGCAGCCTGAGGAGAGAGAGAGAACAGTGCAGACTGAGGAGAGAGAGAAAGAGAGGGAACAGTGCAGACTGAGCAGAGAGAGAACCGTGCAGACTGAGGAGAGAGAGGGAACAGTGCAGACTGAGGAGAGGGAGAAAACTGCAGACTGAGGAGAGAGAGAGAACAGTGCAGACTGAGGAGACAGAGAACAGTGCAAACTGAGGAGAGAGAACAGTGCAGACTGAGGAGCAAAAGAACAGTGCAGACTGAGGAGAGAGAGTACAGTGCAGACTGAGGAGAGGGAGAACAGTGCGGACTGAGGAGAGAGAGAGAACAGTGCAGACTGAGGAGAGAAAACAGTGCAGACTGAGCAGAGAGAGAACAGTGCAGCCTGAGGAGAGAGAGAGAACAGTGCAGACTGAGGAGAGAGAGAAAGAGAGGGAACAGTGCAGACTGAGGAGAGAGAGAACAGTGCAGACTGAGGAGAGAGAGAGAACAGTGCAGACTGAGGAGAGAGAGAGAGATGGAACAGTGCAGACTGAGGAGAGAGAGAACAGTGCAGACTGAGGAGAGAGAGAGAACACTGCAGACTGAGGAGATAGAGTATAGTGCTGAATGAGGAGAGAGAGAACATTGCAGAAGGAGGAGAGAGAACAGTGCAGACTGAGGAGGGAGAGAACAGTGCAGACTGAGGAGAGAGAGAAATCAGTGCAGACTGAGGAGAGAGAGAACAGTGCAGACTGAGGAGAGACAGAACAGTGCAGAGTGAGGAGTGAGAGAACAGTGCAGAGTGAGGAGAGAGAGGGAACAGTGCAGACTGAGGAGAGAGAGAGAGAACAGTGCAGACTGAGGAGAGAGAGAATAGTGCAGACTGAGGAGAGAAAACAGTGCAGACTGAGCAGAGAGAGAAATGTGCAGACTGAGAAGAGAGAGGGAACAGTGCAGACTGAGGAGAGGGAGAAAACTGCAGACTGAGGAGAGAGAGAGAACAGTGCAGACTGAGGAGACGGAGAACAGTGCAACCTGAGGAGAGAGAACAGTGCAGACTGAGGAGCAAAAGAACAGTGCAGACTGAGGAGAGAGAGAACAGTGCAGACTGAGGAGAGGGAGAACAGTGCGGACTGAGGAGAGAGAGAGAACAGTGCAGACTGAGGAGAGAAAACAGTGCAGACTGAGCAGAGAGAGAACAGTGCAGCCTGAGGAGAGAGAGAGAACAGTGCAGACTGAGGAGAGAGAGAAAGAGAGGGAACAGTGCAGACTGAGCAGAGAGAGAACCGTGCAGACTGAGGAGAGAGAGGGAACAGTGCAGACTGAGGAGAGGGAGAAAACTGCAGACTGAGGAGAGAGAGAGAACAGTGCAGACTGAGGAGACAGAGAACAGTGCAAACTGAGGAGAGAGAACAGTGCAGACTGAGGAGAGAAAACAGTGCAGACTGAGCAGAGAGAGAAATGTGCAGACTGAGAAGAGAGAGGGAACAGTGCAGACTGAGGAGAGGGAGAAAACTGCAGACTGAGGAGAGAGAGAGAACAGTGCAGACTGAGGAGACGGAGAACAGTGCAACCTGAGGAGAGAGAACAGTGCAGACTGAGGAGCAAAAGAACAGTGCAGACTGAGGAGAGAGAGAACAGTGCAGACTGAGGAGAGGGAGAACAGTGCGGACTGAGGAGAGAGAGAGAACAGTGCAGACTGAGGAGAGAAAACAGTGCAGACTGAGCAGAGAGAGAACAGTGCAGCCTGAGGAGAGAGAGAGAACAGTGCAGACTGAGGAGAGAGAGAAAGAGAGGGAACAGTGCAGACTGAGGAGAGAGAGAACAGTGCAGACTGAGGAGAGAGAGAGAACAGTGCAGACTGAGGAGAGAGAGAGAACACTGCAGACTGAGGAGAGAGAGAGTATAGTGCTGACTGAGGAGAGAGAGAACAGTGCAGACTGAGGAGAGAGAGAACAGTGCAGACTGAGAGAGAACAGTGCAGACTGAGGAGGGAGAGAATAGTGCAGACTGAGGAGAGAGAGAGATCAGTGCAGACTGAGGAGAGAGAAAACAGTGCAGACTGAGGAGAGAGAGAACAGTGCAGACTGAGGAGAGAGAGAACAGTGCAGACTGAGGAGAGAGAATAGTGCAGACTGAGGAGGGAGAGAATAGTGCAGACTGAGGAGAGAGAGAGATCAGTGCAGACTGAGGAGAGAGAAAACAGTGCAGACTGAGGAGAGAGAGAACAGTGCAGACTGAGGAGAGAGAGCGAACATTGCAGACTGAGGAGAGAGACGGAACAGTACAGACTGAGGAGAGAGAGAGAGAACAGTGCAGACTGAGGAGAGAGACAATAGTGCAGACTGAGGAGAGAAAACAGTGCAGACTGAGCAGAGAGAGAACAGTGCAGACTGAGGAGAGAGAGGGAACAGTGCAGAATGAGGAGAGGGAGAAAACTGCAGACTGAGGAGATAGAGACAACAGTGCAGACTGAGGAGACAGAGAACAGTGCAGACTGAGGAGAGAGAACAGTGCAGACTGAGGAACGAAAGAACAGTGCAGACTGAGGAGAGAGAGAACAGTGCAGTCTGAGGAGAGGGAGAACAGTGCGGACTGAGGAGAGAGAGAGAACAGTGCAGACTGAGGAGTGAAAACAGTGCAGACTGAGCAGAGAGAGAACAGTGCAGACTGAGGAGAGAGAGAGAACAGTGCAGACTGATGGAGAGAGGGAACAGTGCAGACTGAGGAGAGAGAGAACAGTGCAGACTGAGTAGAGAGAGATCAGTGCAGACTGTGGAGAGAGAGAGAGAGAGGGAACAGTGCAGACTGAGGAGAGAGAGAACATTGCAGTCTGAGGATACAGAGAGAACAGTGCAGAATGAGGAGAGAGAGAGATCAGTGCAGACTGAGGAGAGAGAGAACAGTGCAGACTGAGGAGAGAGAGAACAGTGCAGACTGAGTGGAGAGAGAATAGTGCAGACTGAGGAGAGAGAGAGAGGGAACAGTGCAGACTGAGGAGAGAGAGAACAGTGCAGACTGAGGAGAGAGAGAACACTGCAGACTGAGGAGAGAGAGAGTATAGTGCTGACTGAGGAGAGAGAGAACAGTGCAGACAGAGGAGAGAGAGAACAGTGCAGACTGAGGAGAGAGAGAACAGTGCAGACTGAGGAGAGAGAACAGTGCAGACTGAGGAGGGAGAGAACAGTGCAGACTGAGGAGAGAGAGAAAACAGTGCAGACTGAGGAGAGAGAGAACAGTGCAGACTGAGGAGAGAGAGAACAGTGCAGAGTGAGGAGAGAGAGCACAGTGCAGACTGAGGAGAGAGAGGGAACAGTGCAGACTGAGGAGAGAGAGAGAGAACAGTGCAGACTGAGGAGAGAGAGAATAGTGCAGACTGAGGAGAGAAAACAGTGCAGACTGAACAGAGAGAGAACCGTGCAGACTGAGGAGAGAGAGGGAACAGTGCAGACTGAGGAGAGGGAGAAAACTGCAGACTGAGGAGAGAGAACAGTGCAGACTGAGGAGCAAAAGAACAGTGCAGACTGAGGAGAGAGAGTACAGTGCAGACTGAGGAGAGGGAGAACAGTGCGGACTGAGGAGAGAGAGAGAACAGTGCAGACTGAGGAGAGAAAACAGTGCAGACTGAGCAGAGAGAGAACAGTGCAGCCTGAGGAGAGAGAGAGAACAGTGCAGACTGCGGAGAGAGAGAAAGAGAGGGAACAGTGCAGACTGAGGAGAGAGAGAACAGTGCAGACTGAGGAGAGAGAGAGAACAGTGCAGACTGAGGAGAGAGAGAGAACACTGCAGACTGAGGAGAGAGAGAGTATTGTGCTGACTGAGGAGAGAGAGAACAGTGCAGACTGAGGAGAGAGAGAACAGTGCAGACTGAGGAGAGAGAACAGTGCAGACTGAGGAGGGAGAGAATAGTGCAGACTGAGGAGAGAGAGAGATCAGTGCAGACTGAGGAGAGAGAAAACAGTGCAGACTGAGGAGATAGAGAACAGTGCAGACTGAGGAGAGAGAGAGATCAGTGCAGACTGAGGAGAGAGAAAACAGTGCAGACTGAGGAGAGAGAGGGAACAGTGCAGACTGAGGAGAGGGAGAAAACTGCAGACTGAGGAGAGAGAGACAACAGTGCAGACTGAGGAGACAGAGAACAGTGCAGACTGAGGAACGAAAGAACAGTGCAGACTGAGCAGAGAGAGAACAGTGCAGACTGAGGAGAGAGAGGGAACAGTGCAGACTGAGGAGAGGGAGAAAACTGCAGACTGAGGAGAGAGAGACAACAGTGCAGACTGAGGAGAGAGAACAGTGCAGACTGAGGAACGAAAGAACAGTGCAGACTGAGGAGAGAGAGAACAGTGCAGTCTGAGGTGAGGGAGAACAGTGCGGACTGAGGAGAGAGAGAGAACAGTGCAGACTGAGGAGTGAAAACAGTGCAGACTGAGCAGAGAGAGAACAGTGCAGACTGAGGAGAGAGAGAGAACAGTGCAGACTGAGTAGAGAGAGATCAGTGCAGACAGTGGAGAGAGAGAGAGAGAGGGAACAGTGCAGACTGAGGAGAGAGAGAAGAGTGCAGAATGAGGAGAGAGAGTGATCAGTGCAGACTGAGGAGAGAGAGAACAGTGCAGACTGAGTGGAGAGAGAATAGTGCAGACTGAGGAGAGAGAGAGAGAGGGAACAGTGCAGACTGAGGAGAGAGAGAACAGTGCAGACTGAGGAGAGAGAGAACACTGCAGACTGAGGAGAGAGAGAGTATAGTGCTGACTGAGGAGAGAGAGAACAGTGCAGACTGAGGAGAGAGAGAACAGTGCAGACTGAGGAGAGAGAGAACAGTGCAGACTGAGGAGAGAGAACAGTGCAGACTGAGGAGGGAGAGAACAGTGCAGACTGAGGAGAGAGAGAAAACAGTGCAGACTGAGGAGAGAGAGAACAGTGCAGACTGAGGAGAGAGAGAACAGTGCAGAGTGAGGAGAGAGAGCACAGTGCAGACTGAGGAGAGAGAGGGAACAGTGCAGACTGAGGAGAGAGAGAGAGAACAGTGCAGACTGAGGAGAGAGAGAATAGTGCAGACTGAGGAGAGAAAACAGTGCAGTCTGAGCAGAGAGAGAACCGTGCAGACTGAGGAGAGAGAGGGAACAGTGCAGACTGAGGAGAGGGAGAAAACTGCAGACTGAGGAGAGAGAGAGAACAGTGCAGAGTGAGGAGACAGAGAACAGTGCAAACTGAGGAGAGAGAACAGTGCAGACTGAGGAGCAAAAGAACAGTGCAGACTGAGGAGAGAGAGTACAGTGCAGACTGAGGAGAGGGAGAACAGTGCGGACTGAGGAGAGAGAGAGAACAGTGCAGACTGAGGAGAGAAAACAGTGCAGACTGAGCAGAGAGAGAACAGTGCAGCCTGAGGAGAGAGAGAGAACAGTGCAGACTGCGGATTGAGAGAAAGAGAGGGAACAGTGCAGACTGAGGAGAGAGAGAACAGTGCAGACTGAGGAGAGAGAGAGAACAGTGCAGACTGAGGAGAGAGAGAGAACACTGCAGACTGAGGAGAGAGAGAGTATAGTGCTGACTGAGGAGAGAGAGAACAGTGCAGACTGAGGAGAGAGAGAACAGTGCAGACTGAGGAGAGAGAACAGTGCAGACTGAGGAGGGAGAGAATAGTGCAGACTGAGGAGAGAGAGAGATCAGTGCAGACTGAGCAGAGAGAAAACAGTGCAGACTGAGGAGAGAGAGAACAGTGCAGACTGAGGAGAGAGAGAGATCAGTGCAGACTGAGGAGAGAGAAAACAGTGCAGACTGAGCAGAGAGAGAACAGTGCAGACTGAGGAGAGAGAGGGAACAGTGCAGACTGAGGAGAGGGAGAAAACTGCAGACTGAGGAGAGAGAGACAACAGTGCAGACTGAGGATACAGAGAACAGTGCAGACAGAGGAGAGAACAGTGCAGACTGAGGAACGAACGAACAGTGCAGACTGAGGAGGGAGAGAACAGTGCAGTCTGAGGAGAGGGAGAACAGTGCGGACTGAGGAGAGAGAGAGAACAGTGCAGACTGAGGAGTGAAAACAGTGCAGACTGAGCAGAGAGGGAACAGTGCAGACTGAGGAGAGAGAGAACAGTGCAGACTGAGGAGAGAGAGAGAACAGTGCAGACTGAGGAGAGAGAGAGAACATTGCAGACTGAGGAGAGAGAGCACATTGCAGACGAGAGAGAGAGAACAGTTATAGACTGAGGAGAGAGAGAACCGTGCAGACTGAGGAGAGAGTGAACAGTGCACACTTAGGAGAGAGAGAACAGTGCAGACTCTGGAGAGAAAACAGTGCAGACTGAGCAGAGAGAGAACATTGCAGACTGAGGAGACAGAGAGAACAGTTCAGACTGATGAGACAGAGTGAACACTGCAGACTGAGGAGAGAGAGAACAGTGCAGAATGAGGAGAGAGAGAGATCAGTGCAGACTGAGGAGAGAGAGAACAGTGCAGACTGAGGAGAGAGAGATCAGTGCAGACTGTGGAGTGAGAGAGAGAGAGGGAACAGTGCAGACTGAGGAGAGAGAGAACAGTGCAGACTGAACAGAGAGAGAACAGTGCAGACTGAGGAAGGAGAGAGAACAGTGCAGACTGAGCAGAGAGAGAACAGTGCAGACTGAGGAGAGAGAGAGAACAGTGCAGACTGAGGAGAGAGAGGGAACAGTGCAGATTGAGGAGAGAGAGGGAACAATGCAGACTGAGGAGAGGGAGAACACTGCGGACTGAGGAGAGAGAGAACAGTGCAGACTGAGGAGAGAGAAAGAACAGTGAAGACTGAGGGGAGAGAAATTAATGCAGAGTAAGGAGAGAGAGAACAGTGCAGACTGAAGAGAGAGGGAACAGTGCAGACTGAGGAGAGAGAGGGAACAGTGCGGACTGAGGAGAGAGAGAGAACTGTGTAGACTGAGTATAGAGAGAACAGTGCAGACTGAGGAGAGAAAACAGAGCAGACTGAGTAGAGAGAGAACAGTGCAGACTGAGGATAGAGAGGGAACAGTGCAGACTGAGGAGTGGGAGAACACTGCAGACTGAGGAGCGAGAGAACTGTGCAGACTGAGGAGAGTGAGAGAACAGTGCAGACTGAGGAGAAAGAACAGTGCAGACTGAGGCGCGAGAGAACAGTGCAGACTGAGGAGAGAAAGAACATTGCCAACTGAGGAGAAAGAGAGAACAGTGCAAACTGAGGAGAGAGAGAACAGTGCAGACTGGGGAGAGAGAGAGAGAAAAATACTGACTGAGGAGAGAGAGAGGGAGGGAACAGTGCAGACTGAGGAGAGATAGAACAGTGCAGACTGAGGAGAGAGACATCAGTGTAGACTGAGGAGAGAGAGAACAGTGCAGACTGAGGCGAGAGAGAGAATAGTGTAGACAGGAGAGAGAGAACAGTGCAGACTGAGGAGAGGGAGAGAACAGTGCAAACTGAGGAGAGAGAGAGCAGTGCAGACTGAGGAGAGGGAGAGAACAGTGCAGACTGAGCAGAGAGAGAGAGAACAGTGAAGATTGAGGACAGAGAGAACAGTGCAGACTGAGGAGAAAGAGAGATCAGTGTAGACTGAGGAGAGAGAGAACAGTGCAGATTGAGCAGAGAGAGACAACAGTGCAGACTGAGGAGAGAGAGAAAAGTGCAGAGTGAGGAGAGAGGGAACAGTGCAGACTGAGGAGAGAGAGGGAACACTGTAGACTGACAGTGAGAGAGAACAGTGCAGACTGAGGAGAGAGAGGACAGTGCAGACTGAGCAGAGAGAGAGAGAACAGTGAAGATTGAGGACAGAGAGAACAGTGCAGACTGAGGAGAAAGAGAGATCAGTGTAGACTGAGGAGAGAGTGAACAGTGCAGACTGAGGAGAGAGAGAACAGTGCAGACTGAGGAGAGAGAGAACAGTGCAGACTGAGGAGAGAGAACAGTGCAGACTGTGGAGAGAGAGAACAGTGCAGACTGAGGAGACAAAACAGTGCAGGCTGAGCAGAGAGAGAACAGTGCAGACTGAGGAGAGAGAGAGAACAGTGTAGACTGATGAGAGAGAGTGAACACTGCAGACTGAGGAGAGAGAGAACAGTGAAGAATGAGGAGAGAGAGAGATGGAACAGTGCAGACTGAGGAGAGAGAGAGAACAGTGCAGACTGAGGAGAGAGAGGGAACAGTGCAGATTGAGGAGAGAGAGGGAACAGTGCAGACTGAGGAGAAGGAGAACACTGCAGACTGAGGAGAGCGAGAACAGTGCAGACTGAGGAGAGAGAGAGATCAGTGCAGACTGAGGAGAGAGGGAACAGTGAAGACTGAGGATAGAGAGAACAGTGCAGACTGAGTAGACAGAGAACAGTGCAGACTGAGTAGAGAGAGATCAGTGCAGACTGTGGAGAGAGAGAGAGAGGGAACAGTGCAGACTGAGGAGAGAGAGAACAGTTATAGACTGAGGAGAGAGAGAACCGTGCAGACTGAGGAGAGAGAGAACAGTGCAGACTGAGGAGAGAGTGAACAGTGCAGACTGAGGATAGAGAGGGCAGTGCAGACTGAGGAGCAAAAGAACAGTGCAGACTGAGGAGAGAGAGTACAGTGCAGACTGAGGTGAGAGTGAACAGTGCAAACTGAGGAGAGAGAACAGTGCAGACTGAGGAGCAAAAGAACAGTGCAGACTGAGGAGAGAGAGTACAGTGCAGACTGAGGAGAGGGAGAACAGTGCGGACTGAGGAGAGAGAGAGAACAGTGCAGACTGAGGAGAGAAAACAGTGCAGACTGAGCAGAGAGAGAACAGTGCAGCCTGAGGAGAGAGAGAGAACAGTGCAGACTGAGGAGAGAGAGAAAGAGAGGGAACAGTGCAGACTGAGGAGAGAGAGAACACTGCAGACTGAGGAGAGAGAGAGTATAGTGCTGACTGAGGAGAGAGAGAACAGTGCAGACTGAGGAGAGAGAGAACAGTGCAGACTGAGGAGAGAGAGAACAGTGCAGACTGAGGAGAGAGAACAGTGCAGACTGAGGAGGGAGAGAACAGTGCAGATTGAGGAGAGAGAGAAAACAGTGCAGACTGAGGAGAGAGAGAACAGTGCAGACTGAGGAGAGAGAGAACAGTGCAGAGTGAGGAGAGAATGCACAGTGCAGACTGAGGAGAGAGAGGGAACAGTGCAGACTGAGGAGAGAGAGAGAGAACAGTGCAGACTGAGGAGAGAGAGAATAGTGCAGACTGAGGAGAGAAAACAGTGCAGACTGAGCAGAGAGAGAACCGTGCAGACTGAGGAGAGAGAGGGAACAGTGCAGACTGAGGAGAGGGAGAAAACTGCAGACTGAGGAGAGAGAGAGAACAGTGCAGACTGAGGAGACACAGAACAGTGCAAACTGAGGAGAGAGAACAGTGCAGACTGAGGAGCAAAAGAACAGTGCAGACTGAGGAGAGAGAGTACAGTGCAGACTGAGGAGAGGGAGAACAGTGCGGACTGAGGAGAGAGAGAGAACAGTGCAGACTGAGGAGAGAAAACAGTGCAGACTGAGCAGAGAGAGAACAGTGCAGCCTGACGAGAGAGAGAGAACAGTGCAGACTGAGGAGAGAGGGAAAGAGAGGGAACAGTGCAGACTGAGGAGAGAGAGAACAGTGCAGACTGAGGAGAGAGAGAGAACAGTGCAGACTGAGGAGAGAGAGAGAACACTGCAGACTGAGGAGAGAGAGAGTATAGTGCTGACTGAGGAGAGAGAGAACAGTGCAGACTGAGGAGCGAGAGAACAGTGCAGACTGAGGAGAGAGAACAGTGCAGACTGAGGAGGGAGAGAATAGTGCAGACTGAGGAGAGAGAGAGATCAGTGCAGACTGAGGAGAGAGAAAACAGTGCAGACTGAGGAGAGAGAGAACAGTGCAGACTGAGGAGAGAGAGAGATCAGTGCAGACTGAGGAGAGAGAAAACAGTGCAGACTGAGCAGAGAGAGAACAGTGCAGACTGAGGAGAGAGAGGGAACAGTGCAGACTGAGGAGAGGGAGAAAACTGCAGACTGAGGAGAGAGACACAACAGTGCAGACTGAGGAGACAGAGAACAGTGCAGACTGAGGAGAGAGAACAGTGCAGACTGAGGAACGAAAGAACAGTGCGGACTGAGGAGAGAGAGAACAGTGCAGTCTGAGGAGAGGGAGAACAGTGCGGACTGAGGAGAGAGAGAGAACAGTGCAGACTGAGGAGTGAAAACAGTGCAGACTGAGCAGAGAGAGAACAGTGCAGACTGAGGAGAGAGAGAGAACAGTGCAGACTGATGGAGAGAGGGAACAGTGCAGACTGAGGAGAGAGAGAACAGTGCAGACTGAGTAGAGTAGAGATCAGTGCAGACTGTGGAGAGAGAGAGAGAGAGGGAACAGTGCAGACTGAGGAGAGAGAGAACAGTGCAGACTGAGGAGAGAGAGAGAACAGTGCAGACTGAGGAGAGAGAGAGAACAGTGCAGACTGAGGAGAGAGAGAGAACATTGCAGACTGAGGAGAGAGACCACATTGCAGACGAGAGAGAGAGAACAGTTATAGACTGAGGAGAGAGAGAACCGTGCAGCCTGAGGAGAGAGAGAACAGTGCAGACTGAGGAGAGAGTGAACAGTGCACACTTAGGAGAGAGAGAACAGTGCAGACTGTGGAGAGAAAACAGTGCAGACTGAGCAGAGAGAGAACATTGCAGTCTGAGGAGACAGAGAGAACAGTTCAGACTGATGAGACAGAGTGAACACTGCAGACTGAGGAGAGAGAGAACAGTGCAGAATGAGGAGAGAGAGAGATCGGTGCAGACTGAGGAGTGAAAACAGTGCAGACTGAGCAGAGAGAGAACAGTGCAGACTGAGGAGAGAGAGAACAGTGCAGACTGATGGAGAGAGGGAACAGTGCAGACTGAGGAGAGAGAGAACAGTGCAGACTGAGTAGAGAGAGATCAGTGCAGACTGTGGAGAGAGAGAGAGAGAGGGAACAGTGCAAGCTGAGGAGAGAGAGAACAGTGCAGACTGAGCAGAGAGAGAACAGTGCAGACTGAGGAGAGAGAGAGAACAGTGCAGACTGAGCAGAGAGAGAACAGTGCAGACTGAGGAGAGAGAGAGAACAGTGCAGACTGATGAGAGAGGGGGAACAGTGCAGACTGAGGAGAGAGAGGGAACAGTGCAGATTGAGGAGAGAGAGGGAACAGTGCAGACTGAGGAGAGGGAGAACACTGCAGACTGAGGAGAGAGAGAACAGTGCAGACTGAGGAGAGAGAAAGAACAGTGAAGACTGAGGAGAGAGAGATTAATGCAGAGTAAGGAGAGAGAGAACAGTGCAGACTGAAGAGAGAGGGAACAGCGCAGACTGAGGAGAGAGAGGGAACAGTGCAGACTGAGGAGCGAGAGAGAACTGTGTAGACTGAGTATAGAGAGAACAGTGCAGACTGAGGAGAGAAAACAGTGCAGACTGAGTAGAGAGAGAACAGTGCAGACTGAGGATAGAGAGGGAACAGTGCAGACTGAGGAGTGGGAGAACACTGCAGACTGAGGAGCGAGAGAACTGTGCAGACTGAGGAGAGTGAGAGAACAGTGCAGACTGAGGAGAAAGAACAGTGCAGACTGAGGCGCGAGAGAACAGTGCAGACTGAGGAGAGAAAGAACATTGCCAACTGAGGAGAAAGAGAGAACAGTGCAAACTGAGGAGAGAGAGAACAGTGCAGACTGGGGAGAGAGAGAGAGAACAATACTGACTGAGGAGAGAGAGAGGGAGGGAACAGTGCAGACTGAGGAGAGATAGAACAGTGCAGACTGAGGAGAGAGACATCAGTGCAGACTGAGGAGAGAGAGAACAGTGCAGACTGAGGCGAGAGAGAGAATAGTGTAGACAGGAGAGAGAGAACAGTGCAGACTGAGGAGAGGGAGAGAACAGTGCAGACTGAGGAGAGGGAGAGAACAGTGCAAACTGAGGAGAGAGAGAGCAGTGCAGACTGAGGAGAGGGAGAGAACAGTGCAGACTGAGCAGAGAGAGAGAGAACAGTGAAGACTGAGGACAGAGAGAACAGTGCAGACTGAGGAGAAAGAGAGATCAGTGTAGACTGAGGAGAGAGAGAACAGTGCAGATTGAGCAGAGAGAGACAACAGTGCAGACTGAGGAGAGAGAGAAAAGTGCAGAGTGAGTAGAGAGGGAACAGTGCAGACTGAGGAGAGAGAGGGAACACTGTAGACTGACAGTGAGAGTGAACAGTGCAGACTGAGGAGAGAGAGAACAGTGCAGACTGAGGAGAGAGAGAACAGTGCAGACTGAGGACAGAGAACAGTGCAGACTGAGGAGGGAGCGAATAGTGCAGACTGAGAAGAGAGAGATTTCAGTGCAGACTGTGGAGAGAGAGAACAGTGCAGACTGAGGAGACAAAACAGTGCAAGCTGAGCAGAGAGAGAACAGTGCAGACTGAGGAGAGAGAGAGAACAGTGTAGACTGATGAGAGAGAGTGAACACTGCAGACTGAGGAGAGAGAGAACAGTGAAGAATGAGGAGAGAGAGAGAGGGAACAGTGCAGACTGAGGAGAGAGAGAGAACTGTGCAGACTGAGGAGAGAGAGGGAACAGTGCAGATTGAGGAGAGAGAGGGAACAGTGCAGACTGAGGAGAAGGAGAACACTGCAGACTGAGGAGAGCGAGAACAGTGCAGACTGAGGAGAGAGAGAGATAAGTGCAGACTAAGGAGAGAGGGAACAGTGAAGACTGAGGATAGAGAGAACAGTGCAGACTGAGTAGACAGAGAACAGTGCAGACTGAGTAGAGAGAGATCAGTGCAGACTGTGGAGAGAGAGAGAGAGGGAACAGTGCAGACTGAGGAGAGAGAGAACAGTTATAGACTGAGGAGAGAGAGAACCGTGCAGACTGAGGAGAGATTGAACAGTGCAGACTGAGGAGAGAGTGAACAGTGCAGACTGAGGAGTGGGAGAACACTGCAGACTGAGGAGCAAAAGAACAGTGCAGACTGAGGAGAGAGAGTACAGTGCAGACTGAGGAGAGAGTGAACAGTGCAAACTGAGGTGAGAGAACAGTGCAGACTGAGGAGCAAGAGAACAGTGCAGACTGAGGAGAGAGAGTACAGTGCAGACTGAGGAGAGGGAGAACAGTGCGGACTGAGGAGAGAGAGAGAACAGTGCAGACTGAGGAGAGAAAACAGTGCAGACTGAGGAGAGAGAGAACAGTGCAGACTGAGGTGAGAGAACAGTGCAGACTGAGGAGGTAGAGAATAGTGTAGACTGAGGAGAGAGAGAGATCAGTGCAGACTGAGGAGAGAGAAAACAGTGCAGACTGAGGAGAGAGAGAACAGTGCAGACTGAGGAGAGAGAGCGAACATTGCAGTCTGAGGAGAGAGACGGAACAGTACGGACTGAGGAGAGAGAGAGAGAACAGTGCAGACTGAGGACAGAGAGAACAGTGCAGATTGAGCAGAGAGAGACAACAGTGCAGACTGAGGAGAGAGAGAAAAGTGCAGAGTGAGGAGAGAGGGAACAGTGCAGACTGAGGAGAGAGAGGGAACACTGTAGACTGACAGTGAGAGAGAACAGTGCAGACTGAGGAGAGAGAGGACAGTGCAGACTGAGCAGAGAGAGAGAGAACAGTGAAGATTGAGGACAGAGAGAACAGTGCAGACTGAGGAGAAAGAGAGATCAGTGTAGACTGAGGAGAGAGTGAACAGTGCAGACTGAGGAGAGAGAGAACAGTGCAGACTGAGGAGAGAGAGAACAGTGCAGACTGAGGAGAGAGAACAGTGCAGACTGAGGAGGGAGAGAACAGTGCAGACTGAGAAGAGAGAGAGTTCAGTGCAGACTGTGGAGAGAGAGAACAGTGCAGACTGAGGAGACAAAACAGTGCAAGCTGAGCAGAGAGAGAACAGTGCAGACTGAGGTGAGAGAGAGAACAGTGTAGACTGATGAGAGAGAGTGAACACTGCAGACTGAGGAGAGAGAGAACAGTGAAGAATGAGGAGAGAGAGAGAGGGAACAGTGCAGACTGAGGAGAGAGAGAGAACAGTGCAGACTGAGGAGAGAGAGGGAACAGTGCAGATTGAGGAGAGAGAGGGAACAGTGCAGACTGAGGAGAAGGAGAACACTGCAGACTGAGGAGAGCGAGAACAGTGCAGACTGAGGAGAGAGAGAGATCAGTGCAGACTGAGGAGAGAGGGAACAGTGAAGACTGAGGATAGAGAGAACAGTGCAGACTGAGTAGACAGAGAACAGTGCAGACTGAGTAGAGAGAGATCAGTGCAGACTGTGGAGAGAGAGAGAGAGGGAAGAGTGCAGACTGAGGAGAGAGAGAACAGTTATAGACTGAGGAGAGAGAGAACCGTGCAGACTGAGGAGAGAGAGAACAGTGCAGACTGAGGAGAGAGAGAACAGTGCAGTCTGAGGAGAGAGAGAGAACAGTGCAGACTGATGAGAGAGAGTGAACACCGCAGAATGAGGAGAGAGAGAGCAGTGCAGAATGCGGAGAGAGAGAGATCAGTGCAGACTGAGGAGAGAGAGAACAGTGCAGACTGAGGAGAGAGAGAACAGTGCAGACTGAGTGGAGAGAAAATGGTGCAGACTGAGGAGAGAGAGAGAGAGAGGGAACAGTGCAGACTGATGAGAGAGGGGGAACAGTGCAGACTGAGGAGAGAGAGGGAACAGTGCAGATTGAGGAGAGAGAGGGAACAGTGCAGACTGAGAAGGAGAACACTGCAGACTGAGGAGAGAGAGAACAGTGCAGACTGAGGAGAGAGAGATTAATGCAGAGTAAGGAGAGAGAGAACAGTGCAGACTGAAGAGAGAGGGAACACTGCAGACTGAGGAGAGAGAGGGAACAGTGCAGACTGAGGAGAGAGAGTGAGAACAGTGCAGACTGAGGATAGAGAGAACAGTGCAGACTGAGGAGAGAAAACAGTGCAGACTGAGTAGAGAGAGAACAGTGCAGAGTGAGGAGAGAGAAGGAACAGTGCAGACTGAGGAGTGGGTGAACACTGCAGACTGAGGAGCGAGAGAACTGTGCAGACTGGGGAGAGTGAGAGAACAGTGCAGACTGAGGAGAGAGAGAACACTGCAGACTGAGGAGAAAGAACAGTGCAGACTGAGCAGAGAGAGAACAGTGTAGACTGAGGAGAGTGAGAGAACAGTGCCGACTGCGGAGAGAGAGAGAACAGTGCAAACTGAGGAGAGAGAGAACAGTGCAGACTGGGGAGAGAGAGAGAGAACAGTGCAGACTGAGGAGAGATAGAACAGTGCAGACTGAGGAGACAGAGATCAGTGTAGGCTGAGGAGAGAGAGAACAGTGCAGACTGAGGAGAGAGAGAGAACAGTGCAAACTGAGGAGAGAGAGAGCAGTGCAGACTTAGGAGAGAGAGAGAACAGTGCAGACTGAGCAGAGAGAGAGAGAACAGTGAAGATTGAGGACAGAGAGAACAGTGCAGACTGAGGAGAGAGAGAGATCTGTGTAGACTGAGGAGAGAGAGAACAGTGCAGACTGAGGAGAGAGAGACAACAGTGCAGACTGAGGAGAGAGAGAAAAGTGCAGACTGAGGAGAGAGAGAACAGTGCAGACTGAGGAGAGAGAGGGAACACTGTAGACTGAGAGTGAGAGAGAACAGTGCAGACTTAGGAGAGAGAGGACAGTGCACACTGAGCAGAGAACAGTGCAGACTGAGTAGAGAGTGAACAGTGCTGACTGAGGAGAGAGAGATCAGTGTAGACTGAGGAGAGAGAGAACAGTGCAGACTGAGGAGAGAGAGAGAACAGTGCAGACTGAGGAGAGAGAGATCAGTGTAGACTGAGGAGAGAGAAAACAGTGCAGACTGAGGTGAGAGAACAGTGCAGACTGAGGAGGGAGAGAACAGTGCAGACTGAGGAGAGAGAGAAATCAGTGCAGACTGAGGAGAGAGAACAGTGCAGACTGAGGAGAGAGAGAACAGTGCAGAGTGAGGAGAGAGAGAACAGTGCAGACTGAGGAGAGGGAGAAAACTGCAGACTGAGGAGAGAGAGAGAACAGTGCAGACTGAGGAGACAGAGAACAGTGCAAACTGAGGAGAGAGAACAGTGCAGACTGAGGAGCAAAAGAACAGTGCAGACTGAGGAGAGAAAGAACAGTGCAGACTGAGGAGAGGGAGAACAGTGCGGACTGAGGAGAGAGAGAGAACAGTGCAGACTGTGGAGAGAAAACAGTGCAGACTGAGCAGAGAGAGAACAGTGCAGCCTGTGGAGAGAGAGAGATCAGTGCAGACTGATGAGAGAGGGGGAACAGTGCAGACTGAGGAGAGAGAGGGAATAGTGCAGATTGAGGAGAGAGAGGGAACAGTGCAGACTGAGGAGAAGGCGAAAACTGCAGACTGAGGAGAGAGAGAACAGTGCAGACTGAGGAGAGAGAAAGAACAGTGCAGACTGAGGAGAGAGAGATTAATGCAGAGTAAGGAGAGAGAGAACAGTGCAGACTGAGGAGAGAGATGGAACAGTGCAGACTGAGGAGAGAGAGAGAGAACAGTGCAGACTGAGGATAGAGAGAACAGTGCAGACTGAGGACAGAAAACAGTGCAGACTGAGTAGAGAGAAAACAGTGCAGAGTGAGGAGAGAGAAGGAACAGTGCGGACTGAGGAGTGGGAGAACACTGCAGACTGAGGAGCGAGAGAACTGTGCAGACTGGGGAGAGTGAGAGAACAGTGCAGACTGAGGAGAGAGAGAACAGTGCAGACTGAGGAGAAAGAACAGTGCAGACTGAGCAGAGAGAGAACAGTGCAGACTGAGGAGAGAGAGAGAACAGTGCTCACTGCGGAGAGAGAGAGAACAGTGCAAACTGAGGAGAGATAGAACAGTGCAGACTGAGGAGAGCGAGATCAGTGTAGGCTGAGGAGAGAGAGAACAGTGCAGACTGAGGAGACAGAGAGAACAGTGTAGACTGAGGAGAGAGAGAACAGTGCAGACTGAGGAGAGTGAGAGAACAGTGCCGACTGCGGAGAGAGAGAGAACAGTGCAAACTGAGGAGAGAGAGAACAGTGCAGACTGGGGAGAGAGAGAGAGAACAGTGCAGACTGAGGAGAGATAGAACAGTGCAGACTGAGGAGACAGAGATCAGTGTAGGCTGAGGAGAGAGAGAACAGTGCAGACTGAGGAGAGAGAGAGAACAGTGCAAACTGAGGAGAGAGAGAGCAGTGCAGACTTAGGAGAGAGAGAGAACAGTGCAGACTGAGCAGAGAGAGAGAGAACAGTGAAGATTGAGGACAGAGAGAACAGTGCAGACTGAGGAGAGAGAGAGATCTGTGTAGACTGAGGAGAGAGAGAACAGTGCAGACTGAGGAGAGAGAGACAACAGTGCAGACTGAGGAGAGAGAGAAAAGTGCAGACTGAGGAGAGAGAGAACAGTGCAGACTGAGGAGAGAGAGGGAACACTGTAGACTGAGAGTGAGAGAGAACAGTGCAGACTTAGGAGAGAGAGGACAGTGCACACTGAGCAGAGAACAGTGCAGACTGAGTAGAGAGTGAACAGTGCTGACTGAGGAGAGAGAGATCAGTGTAGACTGAGGAGAGAGAGAACAGTGCAGACTGAGGAGAGAGAGAGAACAGTGCAGACTGAGGAGAGAGAGATCAGTGTAGACTGAGGAGAGAGAAAACAGTGCAGACTGAGGTGAGAGAACAGTGCAGACTGAGGAGGGAGAGAACAGTGCAGACTGAGGAGAGAGAGAAATCAGTGCAGACTGAGGAGAGAGAACAGTGCAGACTGAGGAGAGAGAGAACAGTGCAGAGTGAGGAGAGAGAGAACAGTGCAGACTGAGGAGAGGGAGAAAACTGCAGACTGAGGAGAGAGAGAGAACAGTGCAGACTGAGGAGACAGAGAACAGTGCAAACTGAGGAGAGAGAACAGTGCAGACTGAGGAGCAAAAGAACAGTGCAGACTGAGGAGAGAAAGAACAGTGCAGACTGAGGAGAGGGAGAACAGTGCGGACTGAGGAGAGAGAGAGAACAGTGCAGACTGTGGAGAGAAAACAGTGCAGACTGTGCAGAGAGAGAACAGTGCAGCCTGTGGAGAGAGAGAGATCAGTGCAGACTGATGAGAGAGGGGGAACAGTGCAGACTGAGGAGAGAGAGGGAATAGTGCAGATTGAGGAGAGAGAGGGAACAGTGCAGACTGAGGAGAAGGCGAAAACTGCAGACTGAGGAGAGAGAGAACAGTGCAGACTGAGGAGAGAGAAAGAACAGTGCAGACTGAGGAGAGAGAGATTAATGCAGAGTAAGGAGAGAGAGAACAGTGCAGACTGAGGAGAGAGATGGAACAGTGCAGACTGAGGAGAGAGAGAGAGAACAGTGCAGACTGAGGATAGAGAGAACAGTGCAGACTGAGGACAGAAAACAGTGCAGACTGAGTAGAGAGAAAACAGTGCAGAGTGAGGAGAGAGAAGGAACAGTGCGGACTGAGGAGTGGGAGAACACTGCAGACTGAGGAGCGAGAGAACTGTGCAGACTGGGGAGAGTGAGAGAACAGTGCAGACTGAGGAGAGAGAGAACAGTGCAGACTGAGGAGAAAGAACAGTGCAGACTGAGCAGAGAGAGAACAGTGCAGACTGAGGAGAGAGAGAGAACAGTGCTCACTGCGGAGAGAGAGAGAACAGTGCAAACTGAGGAGAGATAGAACAGTGCAGACTGAGGAGAGCGAGATCAGTGTAGGCTGAGGAGAGAGAGAACAGTGCAGACTGAGGAGACAGAGAGAACAGTGTAGACTGAGGAGAGAGAGAACAGTGCAGACTGAGGAGAGGGAGAGGACAGTGCAGACAGAGGAGAGAGAGAGAACAGTGCAAACTGAGGAGAGAGAGAGCAGTGCAGACTTAGGAGAAAGAGAGAACAGTGCAGACTGAGCAGAGAGAGAGAGAACAGTGAAGATTGAGGACAGAGAGAACAGTGCAGACTGAGGAGAGAGAGAGATCAGTGTAGACTGAGGAGAGAGAGAACAGTGCAGACTGAGGAGAGAGAGACAACAGTGCAGACTGAGGAGAGAGAGAAAAGTGCAGACTGAGGAGAGAGAGAACAGTGCAGACTGAGGAGAGAGAGGGAACACTGTAGACTGAGAGTGAGAGAGAACAGTGCTGACTGAGGATAGAGAGGACAGTGCAGACTGAGGAGAAAGAGGACAGTGCAGTCTGAGGAGAGAGAGAGAACAGTGCAGACTGATGAGAGAGAGGGAACAGTGCAGACTGAGGAGAGAGAGGGAACAGTGCAGATTGAGGAGAGAGAGGGAACAGTGCAGACTGAGGAGAAGGAGAACACTGCAGACTGAGGTGAGAGAGAACAGTGCATGCTGAGGAGACAGAAAGAACAGTGCAGACTGAGGAGTGAGAGATTAATGCAGACTGAGGAGAGAGGGAACAGTGCAGACTGAGGAGAGAGAGGGTACAGTGCAGACACAGGAGAGAGAGAGAGAACAGTGCAGACTGAGGAGAGAGAGAACAGTGCAGACTGAGGAGAGAGACGGAACAGTGCAGACTGAGGAGTGGGAGAACACTGCAGACTGAGGAGTGAGAAAACTGTGCAGACTGAGGAGAGTGATAGAACAGTGCAGACTGAGGAGAAAGAACAGTGCAGACTGAGGAGCGAGAGAACAGTGCAGACTGAAGAGAGAGAGAACATTGCCAACTGAGGGGAGGGAGAACAGTGCGTAATGAGGAGAGAGAGAGAACAGTGCAGACTGAGGTGAGAGAGAACAGTGCAGATTGAGCAGAGAGAGAACAGTGCAGACTGAGGAGAGAGAGAGAACAGTGCAGACTGAGGAGAGAGAGAACAGTGCAGACTGGGGAGAGAGAGAGAGAACAGTGCAGACTGAGGAGAGAGAAAGGGAGGGAACAGTGCAGACTGAGGAGAGATAGAACAGTGCAGACTGAGGAGAGAGAGATCAGTGTAGACTGAGGAGAGAGAGACAACAGTGCAGACTCAGGAGAGAGAGAGTTCAGTGCAGACTGTGGAGAGAGAGAACAGTGCAGACTGAGGAGAGAGAGAACAGTGCAGATGGAGGAGAGAGCGAACAGTGCAGACTGAGGAGAGAGAGAGAGAAAAGTGCAGACTGAGGAGCGAGAGAACAGTGCAGACTGAGGAGAGAGAGAAAAGTGCAGACTGAGGAGAGAAAACAGTGCAGACTGAGCAGAGAGAGAACAGTGCAGACTGAGGAGAGAGAGAGAACAGTGCAGACTGATGAGAAAGAGGGAACAGTGCAGACTGAGGAGAGAGAGGGAACAGTGCAGACTGAGGAGAAGGAGAACACTGCAGACTGAGGAGAGCGAGAACAGTGCAGACTGAGGAGAGAGAGTGAAAACTGCAGACTGAGGAGAGAGAGAACAGTGCAGAATGAGGAGAGAGAGTGATCAGTGCAGACTGAGGAGAGAGCGAACAGTGCAGACTGAGGAGAGAGAGAACACTGCAGACTGAGTGGAGAGAGAACAGTGCAGACTGAGGAGAGAGAGAGAGAGAGGGAACAGTGCAGACTGAGGAGAGAGTGAACAGTGCAGACTGAGGAGAGAGAGAGAACCGTGCAGTCTGAGGAGAGAGAGAGAACACTGCAGACTGAGGAGAGAGAGAACAGTGCAGACTGAGGAGAGAGAGAACAGTGCAGACTGAGGAGAGAGAACAGTGCAGACTGAGGAGGGAGAGAACAGTGCAGACTGAGGAGAGAGAGAGATCAGTGCAGACTGAGGAGAGAGAAAACAGTGCAGACTGAGGAGAGAGAGAACAGTGCAGACTGAGGAAAGAGAGCGAACAGTGCAGACTGAGTGGAGAGAGAACTGTGCAGACTGAGGAGAGAGAGAGAGAACAGTGCAGACTGAGGAGAGAGAGAATAGTGCAGACTGAGGAGAGAAAACTGTGCAGACTGAGCAGAGAGAGAACAGTGCAGACTCAGGAGAGAGAGGGAACAATGCAGACTGAGGAGAGGGAGAAAACTGCAAACAGAGGAGAGACAGTGAACAGTGCAGACTGAGGAGACAGAGAACAGTGCAGACTGAGGAGAGAGAACAGTGCAGACTGAGGAGAGGGAGAACAGTGCGGACTGAGGAGAGAGAGAGAACAGTGCAGACTGAGGAGTGAAAACAGTGTAGACTGAGCAGAGAGAGAACAGTGCAGACTGAGGAGAGAGAGAGAACAGTGCAGACTGATGAGAGAGAGGGAACAGTACAGACTGAGGAGAAGGAGAACACTGCAGACTGAGGAGAGCGAGAACAGTGCAGAATGAGGAGAGAGAAAGAACAGTGCAGACTGAGGAGAGAGAGAAAAGTGCCGACTGAGGAGAGAGAACAGTGCAGACTGAGGAGCGAGAGAACAGTGCAGACTGAGGAGGGAGTGAACAGTGCAGACTGAGCAGGGAGAGAACAGTGCAGACTGAGGAGAGGGCGAGAACAGTTCAGACTGAGGAGAGAGAGAGCAGTGCAAACTGAGAAATCAGAGAACAGTGCAGACTGAGGACGGAGAGAACAGTGCAGACTGAGGAGAGAGAGAGATCAGTGCATACTTAGGAGAGAGGGAACAGTGTAGACTGAGGAGAGAGAGAGAGAGAGAACAGTGCAGACTGAGGAGAGAGAGAGAACACTGCAGACTGAGGAGAGAGAGAGAACAGTGCAGACTAAGGAGAGAGAGTACATTGCAGACGAGAGAGAGAGAACAGTTATAGACTGAGGAGAGAGAGAACAGTGCAGACTGAGGAGAGAGAGAACAGTGCAGACTGAGGAGAGAGAGGACAGTGCAGACTGAGGAGAGAGTGAACAGTGCAGACTGAGGAGGGAGAGAACAGTGCAGACTGAGGAGAGAGAGAGTTCAGTGCAGACTGTGGAGAGAGAGAACAGTGCAGACTGAGGAGAGAGAGAACAGTGCAGAGTGAGGAGAGAGAGAGAGAGAAAAGTGCAGAGTGAGGAGCGAGAGAACAGTGCAGACTGAGGAGTGAGAGGGAACAGTGCAGACTGAGGAGAGAGAGAGAGAACAGTGCAGACTTAGGAGAGAGAGAACAGTGCAGACTGAGGAGAGAAAACCGTGCAGACTGAGCAGAGAGAGAACAGTGCAGTCTGAGGAGAGAGAGAACAGTGCAGACTGAGGAGAGAGAGGACAGTGCAGACTGAGGAGAGAGTGAACAGTGCAGACTGAGGAGGGAGAGAACAGTGCAGACTGAGGAGAGAGAGAGTTCAGTGCAGACTGTGGAGAGAGAGAACAGTGCAGACTGAGGGGAGAAAACCGTGCAGACTGAGGAGAGAGAGAACAGTGCAGACTGAGGAGAGAGAGAACAGTGCAGACTGAGGAGAGAGAGGACAGTGCAGACTGAGGAGAGAGTGAACAGTGCAGACTGAGGAGGGAGAGAACAGTGCAGACTGAGGAGAGAGAGAGTTCAGTGCAGACTGTGGAGAGAGAGAACAGTGCAGACTGAGGAGAGAGAGAACAGTGCAGAGTGAGGAGAGAGAGAGAGAGAAAAGTGCAGAGTGAGGAGCGAGAGAACAGTGCAGACTGAGGAGTGAGAGGGAACAGTGCAGACTGAGGAGAGAGAGAGAGAACAGTGCAGACTTAGGAGAGAGAGAACAGTGCAGACTGAGGAGAGAAAACCGTGCAGACTGAGCAGAGAGAGAACAGTGCAGTCTGAGGAGAGAGAGAGAACAGTGCAGACTGATGAGAGAGAGTGAACACCGCAGACTGAGGAGAGAGAGAGCAGTGCAGAATGAGGAGAGAGAGAGATCAGTGCAGACTGAGGAGAGAGAGAACAGTGCAGACTGAGGAGAGAGAGAACAGTGCAGACTGAGTGGAGAGAAAATCGTGCAGACTGAGGAGAGAGAGAGAGAGAGAGAGGGAACAGTGCAGAGTGAGGAGAGAGAGAACAGTGCAGACTGAGGAGAGAGAGAGAACACTGCAGACTGAGGAGAGAGAGAGTATATTGCTGACTGAGGAGAGAGAGAACACTGCAGACTGAGGAGAGAGAGAACAGTGCAGACTGAGGAGAGAGAGCAGTGCAGACTGAGGAGGGAGAGAACAGTGCAGACTGAGGAGAGAGAGTGATCAGTGCAGACTGAGGAGAGGGAGAACAGTGTAGACTGAGCAGAGAGAGAACAGTGGAGACTGAGGAGAGAGAGAACAGTGCAGACTGCAGAGAGAGAGGGAACAGTGCAGACTGAGGGGAGAGAGAGAGAACAGTGCAGACTGAGGAGAGAGAGAATAGTGCAGACTGAGGAGAGAAAACAGTGCAGACTGGGCAGAGAGAGAACCGTGCACACTGAGGTGAGAGAGGGAACACTGCAGACTGAGCAGAGGGAGAAAACTGCAGACTGAGGAGAGAGAGAGAACAGTGCAGACTGAGGAGACAGAGAACAGTGCAAACTGAGGAGAGAGAACAGTGCAGACTGAGGAGCGAAAGAACAGTGCAGACTGAGGAGAGAGAGAACAGTGCAGACTGAGGAGAGGGAGAACAGTGTGGACTGAGGTGAGCGAGAGAACAGTGCAGACTGAGGAGAGAAAACAGTGCAGACTGAGCAGAGAGAACAGTGCAGACTGAGGAGAGGGAGAACAGTGCGGACTGAGGAGAGAGAGAGAACAGTGCAGACTGAGGAGTGAAAACAGTGTAGACTGAGCAGAGAGAGAACAGTGCAGACTGAGGAGAGAGAGAGAACAGTGCAGACTGATGAGAGAGAGGGAACAGTACAGACTGAGGAGAAGGAGAACACTGCAGACTGAGGAGAGCGAGAACAGTGCAGAATGAGGAGAGAGAAAGAACAGTGCAGACTGAGGAGAGAGAGAAAAGTGCCGACTGAGGAGAGAGAACAGTGCAGACTGAGGAGCGAGAGAACAGTGCAGACTGAGGAGGGAGTGAACAGTGCAGACTGAGCAGGGAGAGAACAGTGCAGACTGAGGAGAGGGCGAGAACAGTTCAGACTGAGGAGAGAGAGAGCAGTGCAAACTGAGAAGACAGAGAACAGTGCAGACTGAGGACGGAGAGAACAGTGCAGACTGAGGAGAGAGAGAGATCAGTGCATACTTAGGAGAGAGGGAACAGTGTAGACTGAGGAGAGAGAGAGAGAGAGAACAGTGCAGACTGAGGAGAGAGAGAGAACACTGCAGACTGAGGAGAGAGAGAGAACAGTGCAGACTAAGGAGAGAGAGTACATTGCAGACGAGAGAGAGAGAACAGTTATAGACTGAGGAGAGAGAGAACAGTGCAGACTGAGGAGAGAGAGAACAGTGCAGACTGAGGAGAGAGAGGACAGTGCAGACTGAGGAGAGAGTGAACAGTGCAGACTGAGGAGGGAGAGAACAGTGCAGACTGAGGAGAGAGAGAGTTCAGTGCAGACTGTGGAGAGAGAGAACAGTGCAGACTGAGGAGAGAGAGAACAGTGCAGAGTGAGGAGAGAGAGAGAGAGAAAAGTGCAGAGTGAGGAGCGAGAGAACAGTGCAGACTGAGGAGTGAGAGGGAACAGTGCAGACTGAGGAGAGAGAGAGAGAACAGTGCAGACTTAGGAGAGAGAGAACAGTGCAGACTGAGGAGAGAAAACCGTGCAGACTGAGCAGAGAGAGAACAGTGCAGTCTGAGGAGAGAGAGAACAGTGCAGACTGAGGAGAGAGAGGACAGTGCAGACTGAGGAGAGAGTGAACAGTGCAGACTGAGGAGGGAGAGAACAGTGCAGACTGAGGAGAGAGAGAGTTCAGTGCAGACTGTGGAGAGAGAGAACAGTGCAGACTGAGGGGAGAAAACCGTGCAGACTGAGGAGAGAGAGAACAGTGCAGACTGAGGAGAGAGAGAACAGTGCAGACTGAGGAGAGAGAGGACAGTGCAGACTGAGGAGAGAGTGAACAGTGCAGACTGAGGAGGGAGAGAACAGTGCAGACTGAGGAGAGAGAGAGTTCAGTGCAGACTGTGGAGAGAGAGAACAGTGCAGACTGAGGAGAGAGAGAACAGTGCAGAGTGAGGAGAGAGAGAGAGAGAAAAGTGCAGAGTGAGGAGCGAGAGAACAGTGCAGACTGAGGAGTGAGAGGGAACAGTGCAGACTGAGGAGAGAGAGAGAGAACAGTGCAGACTTAGGAGAGAGAGAACAGTGCAGACTGAGGAGAGAAAACCGTGCAGACTGAGCAGAGAGAGAACAGTGCAGTCTGAGGAGAGAGAGAGAACAGTGCAGACTGATGAGAGAGAGTGAACACCGCAGACTGAGGAGAGAGAGAGCAGTGCAGAATGAGGAGAGAGAGAGATCAGTGCAGACTGAGGAGAGAGAGAACAGTGCAGACTGAGGAGAGAGAGAACAGTGCAGACTGAGTGGAGAGAAAATCGTGCAGACTGAGGAGAGAGAGAGAGAGAGAGAGGGAACAGTGCAGAGTGAGGAGAGAGAGAACAGTGCAGACTGAGGAGAGAGAGAGAACACTGCAGACTGAGGAGAGAGAGAGTATATTGCTGACTGAGGAGAGAGAGAACACTGCAGACTGAGGAGAGAGAGAACAGTGCAGACTGAGGAGAGAGAGCAGTGCAGACTGAGGAGGGAGAGAACAGTGCAGACTGAGGAGAGAGAGTGATCAGTGCAGACTGAGGAGAGGGAGAACAGTGCAGACTGAGCAGAGAGAGAACAGTGGAGACTGAGGAGAGAGAGAACAGTGCAGACTGCAGAGAGAGAGGGAACAGTGCAGACTGAGGGGAGAGAGAGAGAACAGTGCAGACTGAGGAGAGAGAGAATAGTGCAGACTGAGGAGAGAAAACAGTGCAGACTGGGCAGAGAGAGAACCGTGCACACTGAGGTGAGAGAGGGAACACTGCAGACTGAGCAGAGGGAGAAAACTGCAGACTGAGGAGAGAGAGAGAACAGTGCAGACTGAGGAGACAGAGAACAGTGCAAACTGAGGAGAGAGAACAGTGCAGACTGAGGAGCGAAAGAACAGTGCAGACTGAGGAGAGAGAGAACAGTGCAGACTGAGGAGAGGGAGAACAGTGTGGACTGAGGTGAGCGAGAGAACAGTGCAGACTGAGGAGAGAAAACAGTGCAGACTGAGCAGAGAGAGAACAGTGCAGACTGAGGAGAGAGAGAGAACAGTGCAGACTGAGGAGAGAGAGGGAACAGAGCAGATTGAGGAGAGAGAGGGAACAGTGCAGACTGAGGAGAGAGAAAGAACAGTGCAGACTGAGGAGAGAGAGAAAAGTGCAGACTGAGGAGAGAGAACAGTGCAGACTGAGGAGCGAGAGAACAGTGCAGACTGAGGAGAGAGGGAACAGTGCCGACTGAGCAGGGAGAGAACAGTGCAGACTGAGGAGAGGGAGAGAACAGTGCAGACTGAGGAGAGAGAGAGCAGTGCAAACTGAGAACAGTGCAGACTGAGGAGGGAGAGACCAGTACAGACTGAGGAGAGAGAGAGATCAGTGCAGACTGAGGAGAGAGGGAACAGTGCCGACTGAGGAGAGAGAGTACAGTGCAGACTGAGTAGAGAGAGATCAGTGCAGACTGAGGAGAGAGAGAGAGAACAGTGAAGACTGAGGAGAGAGAGAACAGTGCAGACTGAGGAGAGAGAGAGAACAGTGCAGATTGAGGAGAGAGAGAGAACAGTGCAGACTGAGGAGAGAGAGAACAGTGCAGACTGAGGAGAGAGAGAGAACAGTGCAGACTGAGGAGAGAGAGAGAACACTGCAGACTGAGGAAAGAGAGAGAACAGTGCAGTCTGAGGACAGAGAGCACATTGCAGACGAGAGAGAGAGAACAGTTATAGACTGAGGAGAGAGAGAACAGTGCAGACTGAGGAGAGAGAGAACAGTGCAGACTGAGGAGAGAGAGGACAGTGCAGACTGAGGAGAGAGTGAACAGTGCAGACTGAGGAGAGAGAGAACAGTGCAGACTGAGGAGAGAGAGAACAGTGCAGACTGAGGAGAGAGAGATCAGTGCAGACTGAGGAGAGAGAGAGAGAGGGAACAGTGCAGACTGAGGAGAGAGAGAACAGTGCAGACTGAGGAGAGAGAGAGAACAGTGCAGACTGAGGAGAGAGAGAGAACACTGCAGACTGAGGAGAGAGAGAGAACAGTGGAGACTGAGGACAGAGAGCACATTGCAGACGAGAGAGAGAGAACAGTTATAGACTGAGGAGAGAGAGAACAGTGCAGACTGAGGAGAGAGAGAACAGTGCAGACTGAGGAGAGAGAGGACAGTGCAGACTGAGGAGAGAGTGAACAGTGCAGACTGAGGAGAGAGAGAACAGTGCAGACTGAGGAGAGAGAGAACAGTGCAGACTGAGGAGAGAGAGAACAGTGCAGACTGAGGAGAGAGAACAGTGCAGACTGAGGAGGGAGAGAACAGTGCAGACTGAGGAGAGAGAGAGTTCAGTGCAGACTGTGGAGAGAGAGAACAGTGCAGACTGAGGAGAGAGAGAACAGTGCAGAGTGAGGAGAGAGAGAGAGAGAAAAGTGCAGAGTGAGGAGCGAGAGAACAGTGCAGACTGATGAGTGAGAGGGAACAGTGCAGACTGAGGAGAGAGAGAGAGAACAGTGCAGACTTAGGAGAGAGAGAACAGTGCAGACTGAGGAGAGAAAACCGTGCAGACTGAGCAGAGAGAGAACAGTGCAGTCTGAGGAGAGAGAGAGAACAGTGCAGACTGATGAGAGAGAGTGAACACCGCAGACTGAGGAGAGAGAGAGCAGTGCAGAATGAGGAGAGAGAGAGATCAGTGCAGACTGAGGAGAGAGAGAACAGTGCAGACTGAGGAGAGAGAGAACAGTGCAGACTGAGTGGAGAGAAAATGGTGCAGACTGAGGAGAGAGAGAGAGAGAGGGAACAGTGCAGAGTGAGGAGAGAGAGAACAGTGCAGACTGAGGAGAGAGAGAGAACACTGCAGACTGAGGAGAGAGAGAGTATATTGCTGACTGAGGAGAGAGAGAACACTGCAGACTGAGGAGAGAGAGAACAGTGCAGACTGAGGAGAGAGAGCAGTGCAGACTGAGGAGGGAGACAACAGTGCAGACTGAGGAGAGAGAGTGATCAGTGCAGACTGAGGAGAGAGAGAACAGTGCAGACTGAGGAGAGAGAGAACAGTGGAGACTGAGGAGAGAGAGAACAGTGCAGACTGAGGAGAGAGAGGGAACAGTGCAGACTGAGGGGAGAGAGAGAGAACAGTGCAGACTGAGGAGAGAGAGAATAGTGCAGACTGAGGAGAGAAAACAGTGCAGACTGAGCAGAGAGAGAACCGTGCACACTGAGGTGAGAGAGGGAACAGTGCAGACTGAGCAGAGGGAGAAAACTGCAGACTGAGGAGAGAGAGAGAACAGTGCAGACTGAGGAGACAGAGAACAGTGCAAACTGAGGAGAGAGAACAGTGCAGACTGAGGAGCGAAAGAACAGTGCAGACTGAGGAGAGAGAGAGAGGGTACAGTGCAGACTGAGGAGAGGGAGAACAGTGTGGACTGAGGTGAGCGAGAGAACAGTGCAGACTGAGGAGAGAAAACAGTGCAGACTGAGCAGAGAGAGAACAGTGCAGACTGAGGAGAGAGAGAGAACAGTGCAGACTGAGGAGAGAGAGGGAACAGTGCAGATTGAGGAGAGAGAGGGAACAGTGCAGACTGAGGAGAGAGAAAGAACAGTGCAGACTGAGGAGAGAGAGAAAAGTGCAGACTGAGGAGAGAGAAAAGTGCAGACTGAGGAGCGAGAGAACAGTGCAGACTGAGGAGGGAGAGAACAGTGTAGACTGAGCAGGGAGAGAACAGTGCAGACTGAGGAGAGGGAGAGAACAGTGCAGACTGAGGAGAGAGAGAGCAGTGCACACTGAGAAAAGTGCAGACTGAGGAGGGAGAGACCAGTACAGACTGAGGAGAGAGAGAGATCACTGCAGACTGAGGAGAGAGGGAACAGTGCTGACTGAGGAGAGAGAGTACAGTGCAGACTGAGTAGAGAGAGATCAGTGTAGACTGAGGAGAGAGAGAGAGAGGGAACAGTGCAGACTGAGGAGAGAGAGAACAGTGCAGACTGAGGAGAGAGAACAGTGCAGACTGAGGAGAGAGAGAGAACACTGCAGACTGAGGAGAGAGAGAGAACAGTGCAGACTGAGGACAGAGAGCACATTGCAGACGAGAGAGAGAGAACAGTTATAGACTGAGGAGAGAGAGAACAGTGCAGACTGAGGAGAGAGAGAACAGTGCAGACTGAGGAGGGAGAGACCAGTACAGACTGAGGAGAGAGAGAGATCAGTGCAGTCTGAGGAGAGAGGGAACAGTGCCGACTGAGCAGGGAGAGAACAGTGCAGACTGAGGAGAGGGAGAGAACAGTGCAGACTGAGGAGAGAGAGAGCAGTGCAAACTGAGAACAGTGCAGACTGAGGAGGGAGAGACCAGTACAGACTGAGGAGAGAGAGAGATCAGTGCAGACTGAGGAGAGAGGGAACAGCGCCGACTGAGGAGAGAGAGTACAGTGCAGACTGAGTAGAGAGAGATCAGTGCAGACTGAGGAGAGAGAGAGAGAGGGAACAGTGCAGACTGAGGAGAGAGAGAACAGTGCAGACTGAGGAGAGAGAGTACAGTGCAGACTGAGTAGAGAGAGATCAGTGCAGACTGAGGAGAGGGAGAGAACAGTGCAGACTGAGGAGAGAGAGAGCAGTGCACACTGAGAACAGTGCAGACTGAGGAGGGAGAGACCAGTACAGACTGAGGAGAGAGAGAGATCAGTGCAGACTGAGGAGAGAGGGAACAGTGCTGACTGAGGAGAGAGAGTACAGTGCAGACTGAGTAGAGAGAGATCAGTGTAGACTGAGGAGAGAGAGAGAGAGAGGGAACAGTGCAGACTGAGGAGAGAGAGAACAGTGCAGACTGAGGAGAGAGAGAGAACAGTGCAGACTGAGGAGAGAGAGAGAACACTGCAGACTGAGGAGAGAGAGAGAACAGTGCAGACTGAGGACAGAGAGCACATTGCAGACGAGAGAGAGAGAACAGTTATAGACTGAGGAGAGAGAGAACAGTGCAGACTGAGGAGAGAGAGAACAGTGCAGACTGAGGAGGGAGAGACCAGTACAGACTGAGGAGAGAGAGAGATCAGTGCAGACTGAGGAGAGAGGGAACAGTGCCGACTGAGCAGGGAGAGAACAGTGCAGACTGAGGAGAGGGAGAGAACAGTGCAGACTGAGGAGAGAGAGAGCAGTGCAAACTGAGAACAGTGCAGACTGAGGAGGGAGAGACCAGTACAGACTGAGGAGAGAGAGAGATCAGTGCAGACTGAGGAGAGAGGGAACAGCGCCGACTGAGGAGAGAGAGTACAGTGCAGACTGAGTAGAGAGAGATCAGTGCAGACTGAGGAGAGAGAGAGAGAGATGGAACAGTGCAGACTGAGGAGAGAGAGAACAGTGCAGACTGAGGAGAGAGAGAGAACAGTGCAGACTGAGGAGAGAGAGAGAACACTGCTGACTGAGGAGAGAGAGAGAACAGTGCAGACTGAGGACAGAGAGCACATTGCAGACGAGAGAGAGAGAACAGTTATAGACTGAGGAGAGAGAGAACAGTGCAGACTGAGGAGAGAGAGAACAGTGCAGACTGAGGAGAGAGAGGACAGTGCAGCCTGAGGAGAGAGTGAAGAGTGCAGACTGAGGAGAGAGAGAACAGTGCAGACTGAGGAGAGAGAGAACAGTGCAGACTGAGGAGAGAGAGATCAGTGCAGACTGAGGAGATAGAGAGAGAGGGAACAGTGCAGACTGAGGAGAGAGAGAACAGTGCAGACTGAGGAGAGAGAGAGAACAGTGCAGACTGAGGAGAGAGGGAACAGTGCCGACTGAGGAGAGAGAGTACAGTGCAGACTGAGTAGAGAGAGATCAGTGCAGTCTGAGGAGAGAGAGAGAGAGAGAGAGGGAACAGTGCAGACTGAGGAGAGAGAGAACAGTGCAGACTGAGGAGAGAGAGAGAACAGTGCAGACTGAGGAGAGAGAGAGAACAGTGCAGACTGAGGACAGAGAGCAAATTGCAGACGAGAGAGAGAGAACAGTTATAGACTGAGGAGAGAGAGAACAGTGCAGACTGAGGAGAGAGAGAACAGTGCAGACTGTGGAGAGAGTGAACAGTGCAGGCTGAGGATAGAGAGGACAGTGCAGACTGAGGAGAAAGAGGACAGTGCAGACTGAGGAGAGAGGGCATAGTGCAGACTGAGGAGAGAGAGAGGGAGTGGTGTTTGTGCCGTCTGGAGAGCGAGAGAGAGAAAACAGTGCCTAGTTTGGAAAGTGGAGGAGAAATGTGCTGACTGAGATGAGAGAGAGAGAGAACAGTGCAGACTGAGTAGTGACAGAGAGAAAATTGTAAATTGTGTAGTTAGTGAAAGCTGCAGAAAGAACAGAGAGAGAACAGTGCGGACCGAAGGGGATGGTACAGGGGAAACAGAGGAGAGAGAGAGAACTCTGCAGACTGTTGTACTCTTAAAGATTGTCAGGTATGATGTTGTGGCCACCACTGAATCGTGCCTGAAGGATGGTTGTGGTTGGTAGCTGAATGTCAAAGCTTACACATTGCATCAGAGGTCGGCAAAGGGCGTGGTATTGCTTTGCTGGTAAAGAATGGCATCAAATCAATAGAAAAATGTGACATAGAATCGGAAGTTGTTGAACCCTTCTGGGTTCAGTTTAGAAACAGCAAGGGTAAAAGCACCCCGATCGTAGTTATACACAGGCTTCCCAACAGTAGCTGGGATGTGGACCACCGATTACAACAGGAAATAGAAAAGGCCTGTTGAAAGGGCAATGTTATGATAGTCACGGGGGATTTCAACATGCAGGTAGATTTGGAAAATCAGGTTGATAATGGATCTCAAGAGAGTGAGTTTGTTGTTTTGCTACAAGATAGCTTTTTATATCAGTATGTCATTGAGCCTACTAGAGGATTAGCTATATTGGATTGGATGTTATGTAACGAAATGGAGGCGATTAGGGAGCTTAAGGTAAAAGAACCCTTAGGAAGCAGTGATCACAATAGGATTGAGTTCAACTTGAAATTTGTTAGGGAGAGAACAAAGCCTGATATAGCAGTATTTCAGTGGAGTAAAGGAAATTACAGTGGCATGAGAGAGGAGTTGACCAAAGTAAATTGGAAGGAGATGCTGGCAGGGATGACAGCAGAGCAGCAATGGCTTGAGTTTCTGCGGAAAATGAGGAAGGTGCAGGATAAATGTATTCCAAAAACAAAGAAGTACTCAAATGGCAAAAATAGTACAACCGTGGCTGACGGGAAGTCAAAGCTAATGTAAAAAGAAAAGAGAGGGCATACAACAAAGCAAAAATTAGCAGGAAGATTGATGATTGGGAGGTATTTAAAAACCTACAGAGAGCAACTAAAAGAATCATTAGGAGGGAGAAGATGAAATATGAAAGCAAGCTAGAAAACAATATCAAAGTGCATAATAAAAGCTTTTTCAAGTATATAAAAAATAAAAGAGAGATGAGAGTGGATATAGGACCGCTAGAAAATGAGGTCAGATATTTAGTAATGGGGGAACAAGGAGATGGCAGTTGAACTAAATGGGTATTTTTCATCAGTCTTCAGTGTGGAAGATACTAGCAGTGTGCCAGATGTTGAAGGGTGTGAGAGAAGAGAAGTGAGTGCAGTTACTATTACAAGGGAGAGGGTTCTCAAAAAGCTGACAGACATAGGGGTACACAGGTCACCAAGACCTGATGAGGGGCAGCCTAGGGTTCTGAAAGAGGTAGTGGTAGAGATTGTGGAGGCAATAGTAATGATCTTTCAAAAATCATTGGACTCAAGCATAGTGCCAGAGGACTGGAAAATTGCAGATGTCACTCCACTCTTTAAGAAAGGAGGAAGGCAGGAGAAAGGGAATTATAGACCAGTTAACCTGACCTCAGTGGTTGGCAAGATGTTGGAATTGTCATGATCCGGATCAGGGACCCTTTAAATTTAGCTTGTTTATGTTACGACCCAGACCGTTGATTCCCTGTTTACCCGTGTCCCTCAACTTTGGTGATTAGAGGCAATTAACACTCGGCTGAACCAGTAGTTTATAGTCTCTGGCTTTCAGCCGTTCGGCGCAGGAGTGTCTGCAAAGTCCACAAAGTCACGGCATGCCAATGTCATCTGGCTGGAGCAAGCCCAGTCTCCGCCCGAAGAGAGTGCCGGTAATTCGCCTTTCATCACCAGAGCAACCCTGTCCAGTTACCTCGCCAAAGCGAGCCTGCAAAGTTTCCTCACCGAGGTGGGTCCGTCAGTTAACCCGCCGGAGGGAATCAAGAGCCGCTATCTACTGTTCCCGGGCCGAGTCGAGAGCTTGCCACTACCCAGAGGCTCCAAGCACCACGGCCTGGCTCCTGTGGCATCCAGTACCACGTCCACGTCCACGTTCTGGCTCCTGTGGCATCCAGTACCACGTCAAGTCCTGTCCCCAACGGTATCCATGTCCTGGCTCCGGTGGCATCGAAGTACCATGTCCAAGTCCTGGCTCCGGCAGCATTCAAGTACCATGTCAAGTCCTGTTCCTGGCGGCTTCCCATTTCCGAGTCTTCCTGGCCCTGGTGGTCTGTGATTCCTGTCCTACCCCCTTGTCTGAATCCCTTCTCTGCCCCTCTCACCTCTAACCCTCGTCTGCAGCCCCCACCTGCACTTCGGTCTAGTTCCATCACCGGAGCTAGATAGGTACTGTCTGGTGTTCATTCGTGTTGGTCTTGTCTTGTCTTGTCCTCGCCTCTGTGGGGTAAGTCTGGCGAGTCCATGCCCCGCGGGGAGTCATGTCTCGTCCTGTCCTCGCCTCTGTGGGGTAAGTCAAGCCGTCTTGCCGTTGCCCCGCGGGGAGTCATGTCTTGTCTTGACTTGTCTTGTCCTCGCCTCGGTGGGGTAAGTCAGGCCATCTTGCCGTTGCCCTGTGGAGAGTCATGAGTCCCAGCCCTATGTCCTGTACCCAAGGAGGGGTCCCGGCTCTCTGTTCTGTGCCAGTCCCGGCCCTATGTCCTGTACCCAGGGAGGGGTCCCAGCTCTCTGTTCTGTGTATGTGTCCAACGTTCCATGTACCTGCTCTCCCGAGACCGAGGCTCTGTTTTCCATGTTCCTCCTCTCCCTAGCCCATGACATGTCCTTGCCTGGTTCTGGGGTCTGAGCCCGAGGCAAGACCCAGGTACTGGGCCCTTGCCCACTCTCGGGCTCAGAGTCCATACCGTAGCCTCTTCATGTCTCCTCTCATTCTGGGAGCCGAGTCCGAGTCCTAGCCCAGACCCTTGGTCCCAGCCTAGTCATAGTCCTCAGTCCTTGTCCAGTTCGCTACTCCTGTTCCTGCCTAGCTCTCCTGATATCAAACAATAAACTAAATTTAAGTAACCTCACAAGATGTGACTTGCATTTGGGTCCACCCTTGCTCCTAATACCCCGCCACTGTGACAGGAATCAATTGTTTTAAAGATGAGGTTATGGAGTATTTGGTGACAGAGGACAAGATAAGACAAAATCAGCATGGTTTCCCTGAGGGAAAATCGTGCCTGATGAGCCTGTTGGAATTCTTTGAGGAGATTACAAGTAGGATAGATGCAGTGGATGTTGTATGTTTGCACTTTCAGAAGACCCTTGACAAGATGCCACACATGAAGCTGCTTCATTAAGTCCCCATGGTATTACAGACAAGTTACAAGCACGGTTAGAGCTTTGGCTGATTGGTAGGAGGCAGCGAATGGAAATAAAAGCATCTTTCACTGGTTGGCTGCCAGAGACTAGTGGTGTTCCGCAGGGGTCGGTGTGGGGCTGTTTCTTTTTATATCAGTGTTTTAGACGATGGAATAGATGGCTCAGTTCTCTCTCTCACCTCAATTTGCGTTTCACCCACTGATTTTCTCCTCAGTCTGCACTGTTCTCTGTCTCCTCAGTCTTCACTGTTCCCTCCTCAGTCTGCACTATTCTCTCTCTCTCCACTGCACTGCAGTCTGCACTGTTCTCTCTCTCCTCAGTCTGCACTGTTCACTCTCTCAGTCTGCACTATTCTCTCTCTCTCCTCAGTCTGCACTGTTCTCTCTCTCTCCTCAGTCTGCACTGTTCTCTCTCTCCTCAGTCTGCACTGTTCTCTCTCTCCTCAGTCTGCACTGTTCTCTCTCTCCTCAGTCTGCACTGCTCACTCTCCTCAGTCTGCACTGTTCACTCTTTCCTCAGTCTGCACTGTTCTCTCTCTCCTCAGTCTGCACTGTTCTCTCTCTCCTCAGTTTGCACTGTTCTCTCTCTCCTCAGTCTGCACTGTTCTCTCTCTCCTCAGTCTCCACTGTTCCCTCTCTCTCTCCTCAGTCTGCACTGTTCTCTCTCTCCTCAGTCTGCACTGTTCTCTCTCTCTCCTCAGTCTGCACTGTTCCCTCTCTCTCTCTCCTCAGTCTGCACTGTTCCCTCTCTCTCTCTCCTCAGTCTGCACTGTTCTCTCTCTCTCCTCAGTCTGCACTGTTCCCTCTCTCTCCTCAGTCTGCACTGTTCTCTCTCTCCTCAGTCTGCACTGTTCTCTCTCTCTCCTCAGTCTGCACTGTTCTCCCTCTCCTCAGTCTGCACTGTTCTCTCTCTCCTCAGTCTGCACTGTTCTCTCTCTCCTGTGGGGAGAGAGAACAGTGAAGTCTGAAGAGAGAAAAGAGTGCAGCCTTGCAGTCTGAGTAGAAAGAGTGGGAGAACAGTGCCAACTGTGGACAGATCGAATAATACAGAACCAAGGAAGATGGAACAGTACAGACTGAGGAGAGAGAGAGAGAGAGAGAACAGTGCAGAATGTAGAGGGAGAACACTGCAGATTGAAGAGAGAGAGAAATATTGCAGATTGAGCAGAGAGGCAGAGAGAACAGTGCAGACTGATGAGAGAGAGAACAGTGCAGACCGAGGAGAAAATAGAGAGAGAAGCATGGACTGAGGAGAAAGAGTGAACTAAGCAGACTTAGAAGAGAGACACATAGAGAACAATGCAGACTGAGGAGAGTTTGAGAACAGTACAGACTGAGGAGAGAGAGAAAGAGAGGACAGTGCCATGTGAGTAGACAATGAGATCTGTGCAGTCTGAAGAGATAGAGATCAGTACAGAAGAGGAAAGAGAGAAAGAAAATTATAAACTTTTTAGAGCAAAAAATCTGCACAAAGCAGAGAGTGGACAGTGCAGCCTGAGGAGAGATAGAACAATGAAGACTGAAGAGAGAGAGAAATCACGGTACAGACTAAGGAGAGAGACAAGTTTGGACAGAGAAGAGACAGAACAGTGCAGACTGAGGAGAGAGAACAGTGCAGACTAAGGAGAGAGAGAGAGAACAGTGCAGACTGAGGAGAGAGAGAACAGTGCAGACTGAGGAGAGAGAGAGAACAGTGCAGATTGAGGAGAGAGAGAGAACAGTGCAGACTGAGGAGAGAGAGAACAGTGCAGACTGAGGAGAGAGAGAGAACAGTGCAGACTGAGGAGAGAGAGAGAACAGTGCAGAAGAGGGGAGACCGGGAGAAAAGTTAGAAACTTTACAGAGCAAGAAATGTGTAGACAGAGCTGGGAGAGTGGACAGTGCATAATGAGAGGTGAGAGAGAAAACAGTGAAGACTGAGGAGAAAGGACAGTGTAGTCTGATGAGAGAAAGAAAACATTGCAAACAACGAGCGAGGGAGAAAAGTGCAGACTGTGGAGAGGGAGGGATCAGTGCTGACTGAAGAGAGAGAGTGAGAGAACTTTGTTGACAGGGGAAAGAAAGAAAAGTGCAAACTGCAGAGAGATAGAACAATAAAGATTGACGAGAGATAGAGAGAGTGATCAGCCCTGACTGAAGAGAAAGAGAAAACTGTGCAGACAGAGCAAAGGGAGAGAAAACATTCAATGAGAGGAGAGAAGGAGGATCGTGCAGTCTGATGGGAGACAGAGAATTGTGGAGACTGAGCAGAGCGAGGGAGAGAACAGTGCCAACTGTGGACAGATTGAATAATGCAGAAGGAAGGGAGATGGAACAGTGCAGACTGAGGAGAGAGAGAACAGTGCAGACTGAGGAGAGAGAGAGAACAGTGCAGACTGAGGAGATTGAGAGAGAACAGTGCAGACTGAGGAGAGAGAACAGTGCAGACTGAGGAGAGAGAGAATAGTGCAGACTGTGGAGTCACAGAACAATACAGATTGACGAGAGAGAGAGAGAGTGATCAGCCCGGACTGAAGAGAAAGAGAAAACTGTGCAGACAGAGCAAAGGGAGAGAAAACATTCAATGAGAGGAGAGAAGGAGGATCGTGCAGTCTGATGGGAGAGAGAGAATTGTGCAGACTGAGCAGAGGGAGGGAGAGAACAGTGCCAACTGTGGACAGATCGAATAATGCAGAAGGAAGGGAGATGGAACAGTGCAGACTGAGGAGAGAGGGAACATTGCAGACTGAGGAGAGAGAGAACAGTGCAGACTGAGGAGAGAGAGAGAGAACAGTGCAGACTGAGGAGAGGAAGATCAGTGCAGACTGAGGAGAGAGAGAGAGAACAGTGCAGACTGAGGAGAGAGAGAACAGTGAAGACTGTGGAGAGAGAGAGAGAATAGTGCAGTCTGAGGAGAGAGAGAACAGTGCAGACTGAGGAGAGAGAGAGAACAGTGCAGACTGAGGAGAGAGGGAACAGTGCAGACTGAGGAGAGAGGAAACAGTGCAGACTGAGGAGAGGGGGATCACAGTGTGGTATATGACCATGGATCTTAAAACATAGGAGTAGAATTAGGCCATTTGGTCCATTGAATTGGCTCCCTCCTTTGTCATGGCTGATCCTTTTTCCCCTTTTCAGCTTCACTCCCTGGCCTTCTCATAATCTTTGATGGTGTGTCCAATCAAGAAGCTATCAAGCTCTGTCTTAAGTACGCCTATCGACCTGGCCTCCATAGCTGCCTGTGGTAACAAATTCCATGAATTCACCACCTTCTGGCTAAAGCAGTTTCTCCACATCTCTGTTATAAATGGATGCTCCTCTATCCTGAGGCTATGCTTTCTTGTCCTAGACTCTCCCACCATGTGAAATATCCTTTCCACATGTACGTTTTTTAGGTCTTTCAACATTCGAGAGGTTTAATTGAGATCTCCCCTCATCCTTCTAAATTCCATTGAGTACAGACCCAGAGCTATCAGACGTTCCTCATATGCGTAACACCCTGGGAAAGGTTTAACTGCCAATGTAACGGTTTCTCTGTAGCATCAGTTTTTGGGTTATGACTGGAGATAACAGGGCTTTGGAATGTGCACTGTCCAATGCGGGTGCAGGAGACTGTCTTCTCTAGACTAATGCCGCCGGCTGATCCTGAGGGTTACAATTGTGGGGCTCATCTGGGATTGATTTTGTTGGATGTTGTGTGATTGCCCTGAGCATTGAACCAGTGGGTTGTGTGTTTAAGTCCGTGCTGGTATGGATACTGCCAGGGTGGAGCGGTGGTGTGCATCCACGAGGTTACCAGTGACTAATGCGTGTGTGTTGAGTGGGGTAAATATTCATACTCCGGATGAATTGTTAATTCTCCTGTTAAGTACTGTTAAAGTTGCTGGCAAAATTATGATTGGAGAGCGGAGGTTTGATAAAATGGCGGGCACAGTCCTCGTTTTACTGCAGACTAGCGCTGACGTAGCAGCAGTGGAACTGCTTGGTACTATCGATGCCCCAGATGAGAGGGGGCTATGGGCTGTCCGTACTTTCAGGGAGGAGGAGAATGTAGCAGAGCAGGCTGAATCACAAGTCGAGTTCCCCGTAGCAGGGCTGGAGACTTCAGAGACAGGGTTTGATTGTTTCTGAGGAGAGAGGGGAAGGAGTGGTGGGATTTGGAATGTCTAATTAGTCCCCGTCCCCCAGTGAGAATTCTGAGTTGGCATCAGCCCTTACCTCTGAGGCGAATAAATGACCCAGTGCACAGGCAGAGGGTCCCCACCGGAGGCTAAGAATGATCTCCGGAATAACGCCTACCCCCGAGGAGGAAGAGGAGTATGAGACTGGGGCGGAACAGACCTCTCAGTTGCTAGATGAGTGGCAGTGCTCTGATGATGTAAAGTGACAGAGATTGGTTGAGAGCTTGAGGGGGCGGGCTGCTGATGTTGTGAAAGCCGCAAAGTCCCGGTACCCCCTAGCCAATGTGGCTGATTACATGAGAGCACCGGAAAATGCATTTGGCACGACAGGAAGCCCAATGGAGCTCATGGCGGGGTTTCAGAACATGCGTCAGGAGAAGGGGGAGAAGCTTTCTGCCTACATATTTTGGCTAGAGAGGCAGCCAAATTGCTTGTGGCACAGAGGGGTCATTCAGACAGCTGAGGTGGATCAGTTAATAATGGACCAAGTAGCAAAAGGTGCCCAGTCCAAGGACCTGATTGCTTGGGGTCTCCGACTGTCTCGTAAGCCGCGCCCCCCCCCCTTATTTGTTGAGCTGATCAGAGAAGCACGGGAGGACTCCGTCAGCAGGGTAGAGTCCTGGGTAGTAGCCCCTTGTGTTGAAGTGACCATGACTAGCTCAGCCCGGGGAGTGGTAAAGGAGATGGTGGCAGAGTTGAGAACTGAGGTGTCCTGGGTGTTATCAGTGGGTATGGCCCCCCTGACTGATAGAGAGGTGGATCCCCTAAGGAGACAGATTACGCAGAGGGCTGCTGGTGGCCGGGGTTCTGCGAGAAGGGGGGATTGTCTGTTATAACTATAGTGAAGAGAGGCACTTCAGGCGAGAGTGTGAGTGGCGGGAAGCCCCTCGGAGAACAAGCCCCTGGGTACCTAAGCAGAGAGAGACGTCGGTAAACTTAGAGGAGACCCAGTGAGGAAACGGCCTGGTGACTCTGGGGGAACACGTTCCCAGCAATATACCAAGAAACCCTTGAAAGCGAAAGTCCCTATTCTCGAAGGGTTAGTGGGTCCAAGCTCCAGTGTATCGCTACAGATAGAGGATATTTATGCTAAAGTCATACTCGACACAGGGTCTCAGGTCACGTTGCTGTACCATACGTTTTACAACCGGTATCTGACGCATTTACCATTGATACCATTTGGGGCACTGGAGATCTGGGGTCTTAGTGCTGTTGATTATTCATATGACAGTTATTTGTCAGTGAAGCTGGAGTTTTCGGAGGCGGATGTGGGAGTGACTGAGGCCCTTGATGCGTTAGTGCTGATTTGTCCGGACCCCACTGAGAAGGGCGGCGTTTCAATTCTGATGGGGACCAACACCCCTCTGGGCAGGAGGCTCATGGGGGCCTGCAAGGAGAAGGCTGGGGAGAGCTTTCTGGGAACATTGTCCGCGCACCCGGTGTTTTGAGCTGCTTTTGAGGAAGTAAGTGGCTGCATTAGGCCGGATACCGAACTTAGACGAGGGACTGTGGGGTTCACCAACTCGAAGCCAATCGTGTTACTACCCAGGAAGTAGCAATAGTGATGGGGACCCCCGAAGTTCCTGGAATGCCTGAAGGCAGGGCCCTCTTAGTGGATGGCCACGAAAAGGAGTCGGGAGTGCCTGCTGGGGTACTGGTGAAGCCCGATCTGCAGAAGCCCTCGGTTGTACAGGCGAACAGGATGGTAGTGATTGTCAGGAACACTACGAAGAGGGATGTCACGTTCAACCGGGGGATGCCCCGGCGCATCTGCTCCCGGTGATGGTAATGTCTAGCGTCTCGGTGAGACAAGCCGGGGAGAAACCCTCTGTAAAGGGGAGCAAGTTGACCGCTGAGTCATTCAATTTCGGGGACCCCCCGGTTCCTGCGGGTTGGAAGAGAAGAAGATAAGAACATAAGAAATAGGAGCAGGAGTTGGCCACCCGGCCCATCGAGCCTGCCCCGCCATTCAATAAGATCATGGCTGATCTGTCTGTAAACTCAGCTCCATCTACCTGCCTTTCCCCCATAACCCTTAATTCCCTTACTATGTAAAAACCTATCTAACTGTTTCTTAAATATATTTAGTGAAGAAGCCTCAACTGCTTCCCTTGGCAGAGAATTCCACAGATTCACCACCCTCTGGGGAAAATAGTTTCTCCTCATCTCCGTCCTAAATCTTCTCCCCTGAACCTTGAGGCAATGTCCCCTAGTTCTAGTCTCACCTACCAATGGAAACAACTTTCCCACTTCTATCTTATCTACCCCTTTCAAAATTCTGTATGTTTCTATAAGATCCCCTCTCATTCTTCTGAATTCCAGAGAGTATAGTCCCAGGCAACTCAATCTCTCTTCACAGGTTAACCCCTTCATCCCTGGAATCAACCTGGTGAAACTCCTCTGCACTCCCTCCAAAGCCAGTATATCTCTCCTCAAGTAAGAAGACCAGAACTGCACACAGTACTCCAGGTGCGGCCTCATCACTACTCTGTATAGTTGCAGCACAAACTCCCTGCTCTTGAATTCAATCCCTTTAGCAATGAAGGTCAACATTCCACTTGCCTTCTTAATAACCTGTTGTACCTGCAAGCCAACTTTTTGTGATTCATGCACAAGCATTTCCAAGTCCTTCTGCACAACAGCAAGCTGCAATCTTTCACCATTTAAATAACATTCTGCTCTTCTATTATTCCTTCCAAAGTGGATGATCTCATATTTACCAACGTTGTATTCCATCTGCCAGACCTTGGCCCACTCACTTAACCTATCGATATCCCTCTGCAGACTCTCCACATCCTCTGTACAATTTGCTTTTCCACTCAGTTTAGTGTCATCAGCAAATTTTGTTACATTACACTCAGTCCCCTCTTCCAAATCATCGATGTAAATGGTAAACAGCTGCAGGCCCAGTACCGACCCCTGCGGTACCCCACTCACCACAGACTGCCAACCGGAGAAACACCCATTTATGCCAACTCTGTCTGCCTTCTATTAGTTAACCAATCCCTATCCATGCCAATACACTTCCTCTGACTCCATGCATCTGTATCTTATTTATAAGTCTCTTGTGTGGCACTTTATCGAACGCCTTCTGAGAACCCAAGTATACGACATCCACCTGTTCCCCTCTATCCACTGCACTCATTACGTCCTCAAAGAACTCCAGTAAGTTTGTCAAACAGGACCTGCCCTTTCTGAATCCATGCTGCGTCTGTCTAATGGAACCACTCTTTTCAAAATGTTGCACTATTTCTTCCTTAATGACAACTTCAAGCATTTTTCCAACTACAGATGTTAAGCTAACTGGCCTATAGTTGCCTGTCTTTTGCCTACATTCTTTTTTAAAAAGTGGCATGACATTTGCTGTCTTCCAATCTGCCAGGACCTGCCCAGAGTCTAGATAGATTTGGTAAACGATTACCAACATGTCTACTATAACCTCCGCCAATTCCTTCAGCACCCTGGGATGCATCCCATCAGGACCAGGGGACTTATCTACCTTCAAGCCTTCTAGTTTGCTCATCACTATCTCTTTAGTGACAGTGATTTTATCGAGGTCCTCACCTCCCATTTTGTCCATAACATCCTTCTTTGGTATATGAGACGTGTCCTCCACCGTGAAAACCGACAGAGAATAGTCGTTCAATGCTTCAGCCATTTGCTTATCACCCAATATCAATTTCCCATTATTGTCTTCCAAGGGACCTACGTTGACTTTATCCATCCTCTTCCGCTTTGTATATTTATAAAAACTTTTGTTATCTGTTTTTATATTTTGTGCTAATTTACTTTCATACTCTATCTTCCCTTTCCTTATTTCTTGTTTCGATGTTCTCTGTTGCTTTTTAAAGTTTTCCCAATCCTCCAGTCTCCCACTACTCTTTGCGACTATGTACACATGAGCTTTTAATTTGATACTATCTTTTATTTCCTTAGTTATCCAAGCCTGACTCTCCCCACAGTTACTGTTCTTACTCTTGACTGGAATATACTTCTGTTGAGCACTGTGAAAAATCTCTTTGAAAGTATTCCACTGTTCTTCAACTGTCCTACCAAATAGCCTGTGCTCCCAATCCACATTAGCCAACTCCTCCCTCATCCCATTGTAGTCTCCCTTGTTCAAGCATAATACACTAGTTTTAGATCTAACTATTTCATCCTCCATCTGAATGCAAAATTCAATCATACTATGATCACTCTTTCCAAGAGGATCCCTGACTACAAGATCGTTAATCTTACCTGTCTCATTGCACAGGACTAGATCTAAGATAGTATTTTCCCTTGTAGGTTCACTAACATGCTTCTCAAGAAAGCCATCATGGATGCATTCTATGAAGTCCTCCTCAATACTTCCTTGACCAACCTGATTGACCCAATCTATGTGGAAGTTAAAATCCCCATGACAACTGCCGTTCCATTCTTACAAGCCTCAGCTATTTCTTGGTTAATCGCCTCTGCCACTGCAATTTTTTTCTTTTCCAATCTTTTTATTAATTTTCAAAATTATAAACATAACAACAATATTAATGAGCAGAGACTGGGATTACATTATTAATAATTGACATTGCAAATATAACATTGGTAATAATACAGATGTATTAAATTTCCCAAACTCTAAATATAATTAAACATGATAGAGGGATAAATGAGAAAAAAATCTTTAAAAAAAACCCCAAATTAGAAAAGAAAAAAAATATATTAATCAAACAAAGCAATATTAGCTTGAGCTAAATAAAACTAAAAACAAAACCATAGAAAAAAAAGACTGGCTAACATATTACATTGAATAGAATCATTAATGTTATTAACTCCACTCTTCTATCCATGTATTTTAAGTTTAAAAAAAAGGATTTGGAAAGGTCAAACTACATCATATAGAAATGTTGAATAAATGGTCTCCAAGTTTCTTCAGATTTAACCGAAGGATCAGAAGTGCCACTTCTAATTTTCTCTACATTTAAACAAGAAATAGTTTGAGAAAACCATTGAAACGTGGTAGGGGGATTGACCTCTTTCCAGCTGAATAAAATAAATTTTCTAGACATTAATGTTAGAAAAGCAATCACCTGACAGGCTGAAGGGGATAAGTAACTATTTTCCATCATTGGTAACCCAAAAATTGCAGTAATAGGGTGTGGTTGTAAATTAATATGCAAAACAGTAGAAATAATATCAAAAATATCTTTCCAATATTTATGCAAGAAAGGGGACAAGACCAAAACATATGAGTCAAGGAAGCAACTTCAGAGTGGCATCTATCACAAATTGGGCTTATATGTGAATAGAAACGAGCTAATTTGTCTTTAAACATATGTGCCCTATGCACCACCTTAAATTGTATCAATGTATGTCTAGCACTAAGTCTAAAGAGGACATGTTAACTAATTGAATTTTTTTTCCCATTTTTCTATAGGTAAATGAAGTTGGAGTTCTCTTTCCCATTCAATCTTAATTTTATCAGATATATCTGAATTTATTTTCATAATCAAATCATAAATGAATGCTATTAAACCCTTCTGAAAAGGATTTAAACTTAGGATTTCTTCCATAATATCAATTGAATGTGAAGTTGGAAATGTGGGTAAATCAGTATTTAAAAAGTTTCTAATTTGTAAATATCTGAAAAAATGAGATCTAGGCAAATTATATTTACTAGATAACTGTTCAAAAGACATGAAACAATTATCCAAAAATAAATCACAAAGCTTAATATACCCTTCAATTTCCATACTGAAAAAATTTGATCTATAATAGAAGGTTGAAAGAAAAAATTTGACGTAATAGGGCTTGATAAAATAAATTGGTTCAAACCAAAAAATTTACGAAATTGAAACCATATTCGTAGTGCTTGTTTAATTATTGGATTAACCATTTGTTTATTTAATTTAGAAATAACAAATGGAAGAGAGGTCCCTAAAATGGAAGTCAATGAAAACCCTTGTATAGATTTACATTCCAGGTTTACCCATTGTGGGCGTAAAGTTATATCCCAATCTTGTGTCCAAAATATTAAATATCGGATATTAATTGCCCAATAGCAAAATCTAAAATTCAGTAAAGCCAAACCACCATCCTTTTCAGTCTTCTGTAAGTAGTTTTTACTTAATCTAGGATTTTTGTTCTGTCATATATATGAAGAGATTTTAGAATCTGAAGTATCAAAAAAGGATTTAGAAATAAAAATTGGTAATGGTTGAAACAAGTATAAAAGTTTTGATAGCAGAATCATCTTAATAGTGTTAATTCGACCAATCATTGATAGAAACAATGGGGACCATTTAATAAACAATTGATTAATTTGACCAATTAAAGGTAAAAAATTATGCTTAAATAAATCTTTATGTTTCTTAGTAATTTTAACACCCAGATAAGTAAAATAATCATTAACCAGTCCGAATGGTGAACATCTATAAATTGGAACCTGCACATATAAAGGGAAGAGTTCACTCTAATTAAGGTTCAATTTATAGCCCGAAAAATTACTAAACTTATCAAGCAAGGACAGTAGTGCCGGAATAGATTTTTTGGGGTTAGAAATATATAGTAATAATTCATCAGCGTATAGTGAAAATTTATGTGTTTCATTCCCACGGGTGATACCAAATATATTAGTTGATTCATGAATAGCAATGGCCAAAGGTTCTAAAGCAATATCAAATAGCAATGGGCTAAGAGGGCAACTTTGCCTGGTGCCGTGGAACAACTGGAAAAAGGGAGATCTTTGATTATTGGTAAATACCAACGCCGAAGGAGTAAGGTATATTAATTTAATCCAAGATATAAATGTCGGACTAAAATTAAATTTTTCAAACACTAAATAAATATGTCCATTCAATCCTGTCAAACGTTTTCTCAGCATCTAGTGAAATGACACATTCAATAGTTCGAGATGAAGAAGTATAAATAATATTCATTAATCTTCTAATATTAAAAAAAATAATATTTTTAATAAATCCCATCTGATCAACAGAAATAATTTGAGGCAATACTTTCTCCAATCTGGTCGCTAATATTTTAGAAAATATCTTGGAACCTACATTCAGCAAAGACATAGGCCTATATGATGCACATTCAGTGGGATCTTTATCTTTCTTAAGAATTAAGGAAATAGAAGCACCATAAAAGGATTGTGGTAATTTACCTATAGATAATACATCCTTAAAAATTCTACATAGCCTGGTTAACTCCATACTTTGGTTAACCCTTTACATACCAAATGGTTAACTTTAGTAATATGCACGATTATTTACTTTGTTTTGTGGAATACAAATTGTTTAAACCACCCGATTAAACGGAAATTTTTAAAAATGTATTCCACAGAATGAAGGCTCACATTATTTTTGCACGAGAAACTCATGTGAGGAGAGAGGATAATCAGCATTTTTTTAGGTTTTGGTGGGTTTAACAATGTCATTTGAACTCGAACGCCAAAGTGAAAGGAGTTTCCATTTTCATAGATTCGTCAGTATCATTTATTCATTATGAAACTATTTCAGAACCAAATGGTAGATTTTTGTTAATTACCAGTTTACTTTTTAATGAAAAGGTTGTTATGGTGAATGTTTATGCTCCAAATATTGACCATCCTGAATTTTTTAAGTATTTGTTTACAGCTCTTCCTAATTTAAATGATTATATGCTGATAATGGGTGGAGATTTTAACTGTTGTTTAAATCCTTTGATGGATAGATCTGTTTCTAATCAGACACTTCCAAATAAATTAGATTAGATTATAAGGACACGTCGTCCTCTTTTATTGTCATTTAGTAATGCACGCATTAAGAAATGATACAATGTTTCTCCGATATGATATCACAGAAACACAAGACAAACTAAGACTAAAAAACTAACAGAAACCACATAATTATAACATATAGTTACAACAGTGCAAAGCAATACCATAATTTGATAAAGAACAGATCATGGGCATGGTTAAAAAAAAAGTCTCAAAGTCTCTCGAAAGTCCCATCATCTCACACAGATGGTAAAAGGAAGAAAAAAACTCTCCCTGCCATGCACCTCCAATGCTGCAAACTTGCCGATGCAGCACCCTGGAAGCACTCGACCACAGCTGACTCTTGAGTTCGTCCAAAAACTTCGAGCCGCCGACCAGCTCTCCAACACCGAGCACCATCTCTGCTGAGTGCTTTGACCCTGGCCCCAGCAACAGGCAATAGGCAAAGCTGAGGATTTGGGGCCTTCCCCTCCGGAGACTTTCGATTGCACAGTAGCAGCGGCAGCGAAGCGGGCATTTCAGGAGTTTCTCCAGATGTTCCTCTGTGCTTCTCACGTCTGTCTCCATCAAATCAAGATTGTGCATGGCCCCTACTTAACAAATACGATATCATTTCGGAGCGGCCGCGTGCACTGCATCGCACCACCATCTTCTCCTCCCCTCCCCTCTGCTACTCTTACCAATTCTTTTATGGTTGCTACAGGAATTGTAGAAATTTGGAGATTTTTACACCCTAAGAATTAAGAGTTTTCATTCTTTTTTCATGTATATCATAAGTGCTCTAGAATTGACTATTTCTTTATTGACTGTCGTTTAATTCCATTTGTAATTGACTGTAACTATGACTCCATCACAATTTCCAATCATGCGCCTTTGAATCTATCCATGAAATTAATGGATACATTTTCCAACATTAGACAATGGTGGTTTAATTCTACTCTTCTTCGAGATCCGAAATTTGTTAATTTCATTAAGGATCAGATCGATTTTTTCTTTTTGACAAATGCTGTGGAAGAAATTTCTGGTGGAATATTATGGGACACTTTTAAAGCATATATACGTGGACAAACTATTTCATATTCTGCTGGACTGAAAAAACGAATTAATAATGAAATACAAATGTTGGTTGATAAGATCAAAGAAATTGGCAAGGAATATTGTATTGTTTCTAGTAAGGAGCTTTATAAAAAGAGAGTTGAGCTTCAAATGGAGCGTAGCTTATTACTAACATCCTCGATCGAAAATCAATTAAGTAAAACTAGGAGCCAGTTCTATATACACGGTGATAAATCTGGTAAATTACTAGCTAATCAACTGAAAACTGCTTCGGTTAAACACCAGAATTCGTAAAAATTATGGTATCTTGACCGTTGATCAAGATGAGATAAATAAATCCTTTCAAGAATTTTATACTTCACTATACCAATCAGAATCTCCCAATGATCTTACTATAATGCATGAATTTTTAAGGAAAGTGAATTTTCAGAAATTATCATCTGATGAACGTTTAATATTAGAAACTCCCATTACTGAAGATGAAATTAAAAATGCTATTTCTTTGATGAATTCAGGTAAAGCACCTGGTCCGGACAGTTACACAGTAGATTTTTAAAATCCTTTTCTAATATTCTTTCACCTTGGCAATATTTTTATTAGGTGGCCTATAGACAACACCCACCAGTGATTTTTTCCCTTTACTATTCTTAATCTCTACCCAGATGGACTCAACATTCAGCTCCGTAGGTCGTATATCGTCTCTCACAATCACCCTGATCTCATCCATAATGAAGAGCGCCACCCGTCGTCCTTTGCCTTCTTGCCTACCTTTCCATATTACCTGATACCCTTGGATATTCAATTCCCAGTCATCTCCACCTTGCAACCAGCTTTCTGTAATGGCCACTAAATCATATACCTTGGTACTGATCTGTGCCACTAACCTTGTTTCTAATACTACGGGCATTTAGATAAAATGCCCTTATACTCATTGTCCTTTTAGAATCTAGTGACCTATGCGATTCTTGCTTTTTACTCTAATGCACTCTACTCTTACTTTTTTCTTCACTAGCTCTAGCTTTGGTCTCCGCATCACTTCCCTCTTCTTTTCTGTGTAGGTTCCTATCCCCCTGCCACATTAGTTTAAAGCCTCCCCAACAGCACTAACAAAAACTCTCCATAGGACATTGATCCCGGCCCTGCCCAGGTGTGGACCGGATGGACAGTACTGGTCCCACCTCCCCCAGAAGTGGTTCCAATGCCTCAAGAATCTGAAACCCTCCCTCCTGCACCATTGCTCATGCCACATAGTCATTCTCGTTATCCGCCTATTCCAGCTCTGGCTAGCACGTGGACAGTAATAATCCTGAAATGATCACCTTTGATCTTTTGATAGAGAAGATGTTGAAGCTGGAAGGTGTCTTTTCCACTGGCGAGTTTGATGTGGGCTGGTCCAAGAACACTTGTCAGACTATCTGGGTGACTGAGGATACCCTGTTCAGAAAGAGGTCATGGTGACTGGCCCCTGCAGAGGTAGAAAATGTTCGGCAGCATTGTTGAAGTTGAAGGAAGCTGGGATCATCACCGAGTCCTGAAGCCCCTACGCGCCCCCAATAGCAGTGGCTAGAAAGAAGAATGGGAAGGGACGGATGTGTGTGGACTATAGGACTCTGAACAGGCGTACCGTCCCCGACCAGTGTATCATCCCAAGAATCGAAGATGCGCTGGCCTGTCTGAGTGGTGTGAACTGGTTCAGTGTGCTGGACTTGAAGAGTGGATATTACCAGATTGTCATGAGTGAGGCCGACAAAGAGAAGATGACGTTTATATGTCCCATGGGATTCTTCCAGTTCGAAAGGATGCCCCAGGGCGTATTTCGAGACCCTGCAATCTTTCAGTGGGTCATGGAGAAGACGGTGGGGGATATGAACCTGCTTGAGGTATTGGTGTATCTGGATGACCTCATAGTATTGGGATTCACCTTGGAAAATCATGAAGTGAGGCTACTGAAGGTGCTGGGCTGCCTGAAAGCTGAAGAGTTAAAATTTTCCCTGGACAAGTGCCAGTTCTGGAAGACGTCTATTAGTTACGTTGGGCACATAGTCTCACGGATTGGAATAGCTACAGATCCATCTAAGATAGGGGCAGTAACCACCTGGCCAAGGCCCCAGACTGTGAGCACTTTGTGCTCGTTCCTCGGGTTCTGTGGTTACTATTGGAAGTTTGTGAAGGGCTACGCAAAAGTGAGTCACTCGATGAATCATCTTCTGTATGGTTACCCTCCCTTGGGAAGAAAGAGAGAGGGACAAAAGCAGAGAAGGGTAGAAAGTATCTTAATCCTTTGGAGCCTTTTGGACCGAAGTGGGATGCAAGATGTGAAGAGGCCTTTCAGTTGCTGAAGGAGCTGCTGACTCTGGCGCCTGTGCTGGCTTTTGCGGACGCTGAATTGTGGTATGTACTGCACACAGATGCCATCCGAGAGGGCTTAGGCGGTGTCCTGTATCAGGATCAGGGCACCAGGTTGAGACCCATTACATCTGTCAACCGGAGTCTGTTGCCCTCCGAGAAAAATCATCCCACGCATAAGTTGGAGTTTCTGGCGTTGAGATGGGCTGTGGTAGATAGGCTGAGTGACTACCTCTGTGGTGCTAAGTTTGAGGTGAGGACAGACAACAACCCCATAACTTATATCCTGACCTCGGCAAAACTGTTGCCACAGTCTATCGGTGGTTGGCAGCGTTGTCTGCCCATGATTTCAGCCTGAAGTACCGGCCGGGGAGCCGGAACGTTGATACTGATGATTTGTCCCAACGGGTGCATGAGGGGCTGGACATGGACGAGGAGTGGGAGAGCGTTCCTGTCCCTGGTGTAAAGGCCATGTGTCAGTTTGCCATCACAGTGAAGGCAGATGGACAGCAGGGGCAGGATTGAGCAGTAGATCAATTGGGGGCTTCTGATGACGCCATACCACAGGTTTACTGTAACCTGAATGCTCTGAAGACAAATCAGCTGCTGGAATTGAGTTCTGGGGAAGTGGCAGCTGCTCAGCGAGATGACCCGGGCATCGGTACCATTTGGTCAGTGGTCGAAAAGGGAGACATGGCTCAGGCAGGGAGGACAAAACATGCGACGGTGCCCCCATTACTGAGAGAATGGCCCAAGTTGGAATTGAGGAACCAGATCCTCTATCGGGTCACATCACTCCCGGACTGACCTCAGCATTGCCAGCTAGTTCTGCCGGAGAAGTACCGGAGGATTGCGTTGAAGTCACTTCATGATGATTGGGGACATTTGGGGTTTGAAAAGACCTATGGATTGCTCAGAGACCGGTTTTACTGGCCACGAATGAAGTTGGAGGTCGAAGAATGCTGTGTCGTGCATTCGATGCATACGGCGGAAGACACTGCCTATGCGGGCAGCTCCCTTGTCTCACTTGCAGCGTGTGGGGCCCCTGGACCTGGTGTGTATGGATTTCCTGTCAGTAGAACCTGATACCAGCAACACGGCAAATAACTTAGTCATCATGGGTCACCAGACCAGGTATGTGCAGACTTTCCCTACCAAGGACCAGAGAGTGTCGACGGTGGTCAGAGTGTTATGGGGGAAGTATTTCATTTATTATCGCCTTCTCAGGTGGACACACAGTGATCAGGTACAGGATTTCGAGAGTAGGCTCATCCATGAGTTACTGAGCATGCTTGGAGTCAAGAAGTCGAGGACTAATCTCTATCATCCGTGGGGTGATCCCTAGCTCGAAAGGTTTAATTGGATCCTGCTGGACATGCTCGGGACCTTGGAGATCAGCAAGAAGAGCAAGTGGAGTACATCTGGTCTACTATTACATATGATAACCCTTTCATTCCCACTATCAACCTTATGAACCTCCTCTGAACCCTCTCCAAAGCCAGCACATCTTTTCTTAAATGAGGAACCCAAAACTGTTCACATTACTCTAGGTGAGGCATCACCAGTCCTTATAAAGCCTCAGCATCACATCCCTGCTTTTGAATTCTAGACCTCTTGAAATGAATACTAACATTTATTTGCCTTCCTCACCACTGACTCTACCTGCAAGTTAACATTCAGAGTGCTCTGCCCAAGGACTTCCATCTCATGGCATCTCAGACTTTTGGATTTTCTCCCCATTTAGGAAATAGTCTGCACATTTATTTCTACTACGAAAGGGCATGACCATACATTTTCCAACATTGTGTTTCATTTGAGGAGGTAGAGAGCAAGAGATATATATATATATATATATATATATATAGAGAGAGAGAGAGAGAGAGAGAGAGAGAGAGAGAGAGTACTGAGCCAACAGAAAAGAGAGCAAGAGAGAGAGTGTGGATTGAGGAGAAAGAGACAGAACAGTGCAGACTGAGCAGAGAGAGAACAGTGCAGACTGAGGAGAGACTGAGAACAGTGCAGACTGAGGAGAGACAGAACAGTGCAGACTGAGGAGAGAGAACAGTGCAGACTGAGGAGAGAGAGAACAGTGCAGACTGAGCAGAGAGAGAACAGTGCAGACTGAGGAGAGACTGAGAACAGTGCAGACTGAGGAGAGACAGAACAGTGCAGACTGAGGAGAGAGAACAGTGCAGACTGAGGAGAGAGAGAACAGTGCAGACTGAGGAGAGAACAGTGCAGACTGAGGAGAGAGAGAGAACAGTGCAGACTGAGGAGAGAGAGAACAGTGCAGACTGAGGAGAGAGAACAATGGTTACTGATGAGGAAGAGAGAAAAATTTGCAGATCGTAGAGAGATAGATCAGTGCTTATTGAGGAGTGAGAGAGGGAACAACACAGACTGAGTTGAGAGAGGGAGAACAGGCAAGCTAATAAGAAAGAGAAAGAGAGAAGTGTGGATTGAGATGCTGAGAACTGCAGACTGTGGAGAGAGAGAGAACAGTGCAGACTGAGGAGAGAGAGAACAGTGCAGACTGAGGAGAGAGAGAACAGTGCAGACTGAAGAGAGAGAGAACAGTGCAGACTGAGTAGAGAAAACAGTGCAGACTGAGCAGAACGAGAACAGTGCAGACTGAGGAGAGAGAGAACAGTGCAGACTGAGGAGAGAGGGAACGGTGCAGACTGAGGAGAGAGAGAACAGTGCAGACTGAGGAGAGAGAGAACAGTGCAGAATTTGGAGAGAGAGAATAGTGCAGAGTGTGGAGAGAGAAAACAGTGCAGACTGAGGAGACAGAGAGAGAACATTGCAGACTGAGAAAGAAAACAGTGCAGACTGAGGAGGGAGTGAAAACAGTGCCTACCAAGAGTGTGAGTGTGTTTCTTGTTCACCAACATCACGTCTGATTCCAGATGAACAACCCATATTGCACTGGGAACTGAAATTCTTTATTATGTACCCACATAATATCATATCATCCCCATTTATTGAAAACAAACACAATAATGCGTTTCAACAAAGATATTTACATTTGTAATAATCAAATACTGTGTCTTCTTCACTCAGCCGCTCTCAAGCAGTCTCTGTGGTGGCTTAATGGTCCCTTTTGGACTGTTACTAGTTTCCACAGACGTTTTCCCTTCACTTGCTGCATGAATACCAGTGTCCTTTTGAGAAGTCTGATCTGTGAGTTCCTTTCTTTCTTTCCCTTCTGCCAGGATCTTATCTGTTTGTCTCTGTTTTTGTTCCTGCTATGTAATCATAATTCCCTCCACATGCCTCACAGTGGAGTCATGGAGTATATTCATGTGATAAGTGTTTGAACAAGTTCCAACCTATTCCATCTCAACTCACAGAGGTCCTTCTGTTGGCTGCTGATCATAGATAGCAACTCGACCTGTTGGTTTGTGTTAAACTGCTGCTGTTGTACTGACCTCGGGGATTGTGTGGTTTCCCCGCTTCCCTTTTCGTTTGCCGTCTTCAACTTTGGCAAAAATCATGGAGATGTTTTTGATTTCCATTCTTTCACTGAAAGTTGCTGAGATAGATTTTGTACCACAGCTGCATGATGTGGAAGCACGACTGCCAAGTTCTTTATCATGATCACTCTCTTCAGCACTGGCATCCCGACTGTCATGCTGGTGTAGATGGTATAGATAGCTATAGAAGGTGGATTTTTTGAGCTTCTCTTGCTTAACCTCCCTGGATCTCTCATGGATGCTGTCATGAGTTTCTCGAGTTACATCAGTTAAGTTTCCGAGCTGTTCTAAGACGTCCTCATACTCTTTATTGAGTGTTGCCTGGTCAATTTTGGTCTGTGAAGCCACTAGAAAAGCACTTTTCAACAGGTTGAGTCTTTCACATGCACCCAGACCTAATACTTTACTTTCTTTTCTACAACTGGTAGCTGTGCCTTTAGGTGCTGTTCCTTCTGCTTGAAAGTCACCATGCAGGTCCTATTGTTGATTGGGGTACTACATAGACGCAACAGAAGAGTTTCTGTGCATGTCAGGTGAAGAGCTTTATCAACCCAGTCTCTATAAAAGAGGGTTACCATCCAGCAGGGTGGTCATTATGGGGGTGGTCTGAGTCAGGGTCGTAAGACTTCGGCTGAACAAGGCTTCAGCTAGGACATGTGGAGGCAAAGTAAGCAGGTGAGCTCATTCCTTATTTTTTCTATCTTTTTTTCTGAATTAACTCTTGAGAGAATAGAGGATATGCCTGCAGAGCCAGAGAACTGCTCTCGGTGTCAGATGTGGGATTTCCTGGAGACCTCCAGCCTCCCCAGTGGCAACATCTGCACCAGGTGCATCGAGATGCAGCTCCTTAGAGACCGGGTTAGGGAACTGGAAATGCAGCTCAATGACCTTCAGCTTGCTAGAGAAAGTGAAGTAGTGATAGACAGGAGGTACAGGGAGGTAGTAACCCCAAGCCTACAGAAGACAGATTAATGGGTGACTGTCAGGAGAAGGAAGATAGAATGTCAGATAGTGGAGAGCACCCCTGTGCCTGTCTCTCTCAACAATAAGTACTTCATTTTGAATATTATTTGGAGGGGGTGACGACCTACCTGGGGGAAGCAACAGCGGCCATCCCTCTGGCACAGAGTCTGGCTCTGTGGCTCAGAAAGGTTGGATACTAAAGAGGATGGCTGCAGTAACAGGGGACTCTATAGTTAGGGCAACAGCTAGGCGATTCTGAGGATGTGGAAAGTAAACATGGATGGTGGTCTGGCTCCCAAGTGCCAGGGTTCGTGATGTTTCTGGATGCATCCATTATATCCTGAACAAGGAAGGGTGAGCAGTCAGAGGTAGTGGTGCATATTGGTACCAACAACAGAGTTAGAAAAAGGGAGGAGATCCTGAAAGCAGAATCCAGGGACTTAGGAAGGAAGCCGAGAAGCAGGGCCTCAAGGTAAGTAATCTCAGGATTGCTGCCTGTGCCACACGACAGTGAGGATAGGAATAGAATTAGGTGGCTGAGGAATTGGAGCGGGGGCAGGGATTCAGATTTCTGGATCATTGGAACCTCTTCTGGAGCAGGTGTATCATGTACAAAAGGGACAGGTTGCACTTGAACCTAAGGGGGACCAATATCTTTGCGGGCAGGTTTTCTAGAGTTGTTGGGACTGGTTGAAACTAATATGGTGGGTGGGTGGGTGGGAACCAGCATGACAGAGCTGAGGATGAGCCAGCCGGTTTACAAGTAGATGATAGATGTACATGAATGGAAGGAAGGTCAAGCCAATATTGTGTACAAATGCAGACAGAGCAGACAGTTAAATTATACCACAAAGCCAAGATTCAAAAGGGCAAAGAATGCAACTGAAGGTTCTGTATTTAAATACTCGTCACATTCAGGATAAGGTGGATGAACTCATGGCACAATTACAGATTGGTCGGTATGACATTGTGGGCATCACTGATTCGTGGCTGCAAGAAAGCCAAAGTTGGGAGGCAAGATTTCTCTTTACAGAAGCCATGCTGACTTTCACTTATTTTATCATGAATCTCCAAGTATCCTGAAGCCTCATCCTGGGAGCTTAACATCAGAGGAACTTTGTAATGAAAGGACAGCCAGGGAGGTATAGGCAGTGGTGTAGCTGTTTTGGTAAGAGATGGAATTACATCTTTAGAAAGAGTTGGAAGAGCGGCAGAGACTGTTGAATCTTTGTGGGTGGAGTTAAGAGACCGCAAGGGTTAAAAAAAACATTCAGGGAATCATATATAGGTCTCCAAATAGTAGACAAGATGTGGGGTTGAGATTGCAAAAGGAACTGAAAAAGGCATCTAATAAGGGTAATGAAACAATTGTAATGGGGGGACTCCAATATGCAAAGGGATTGGGAAAATCAGGAAAGCAAATGAGCTTAGAGCGTGGATCAGTACTTGGAGCTATGATGTTATGGCCATTACAGAGACTTGGATGGGTCAGGGGCAGGAATAGTTACCGAGAGTGCCGGGCTTTAGATGTTTCAGAAAGGACAGGGAGGGAGGCAAAAGAGGTGGGGGCGTGGCACTGCTAATCAGAGATAGTGTCACGTCTGCAGAAAAGGAGGAAGTCATGGTGGGATTGTCCACTGAGTCTCTGTGGGTGGAAGTTAGAAACAAGAGTGGGTCAATAACTCTACTGGGTGTTTTTTATAGACCACCCAATAGTAACAGGGACATTGAGATAGGGAGACAGATTCTGGAAAGGTGTAAAAATAGCAGGGTTGTCCTGGTGGGAGATTTTAATTTTCCAAATATTTATTGGTATCTCTCTGGATCAAGGGGTTTAGATAGGGTGGAGTTAGTTAGGTGTGGTCAGGAAGGTTTTCTGACACAATATATAGGTAAACCTACAAGAGGAGAGGCTGTACTTGATCTGGTATTGGGAAATGAACCTGGTCAGGTGTCAGATCTCTCAGTAGGAGAGCATTTTGGAGAGAGTGATCATAATTTTATCTCCTTTACCATAGCATTGGAGAGGGATAGGAACAGACAAGTTAGGAAAGCGTTTAATTGGAGTAAGGGGAAACATAAGGCTATTAGGCAGGAACTTGGAGCATCAATTGGGAACAGATGTTCTCAGGGAAAAGGACGGCAAAAATGTGGCAAATGTTCAAGGGATACTTGCATGGTGTTCTGCATAGGTACTTTTCAATGAGACAGGGAAAAGATGGTAGGGTACAGGAAACGTGGTGTACAAAGGTTGTTGAAAATCCAGTCAAGAGGAAAAGAAAAGCTTACGAAAGGTTCAAAAACTAGGAAATGATAAAAGATCTAGAAGATTATAAGGAAGGAGCTTAAGAATGAAATTAGGAGAGTCAGAAGGGGCCATGAGAAGGCCTTGGCGGGCAAGATTAAAGAAAACCCCAGGGCATTCTACAAGTATGTGAAGGGCAAGAGGATAAGACGTGAGAGAATAGGAACCTATCAAATGTGACAGTGGGAAAATATGTATGGAATTGAAGGAGATAGCAGAGATACTTAATGAATACTTTGCTTTAGTATTCACTATGGAAAAGGATCTTGGTGATTGTAGGGATGACTTACAGCGTATTTAAAAGCTTGAGCAGATAGACATTAAGGAAGAGGATGTGCTGGAGCTTTTGGAAAGCATCAAGTTGGATAAGTCTCTGGGACCGGATGAGATGTACCCCAGGCTACTGTGGGAGGTGAGGGAGGAGATTGCTGAGCCTCTGGCAATGATCTTTGCATCATCAATGGGGATGGGAGAGGTTCCAGAGTATTGGAGGGTTGCAGATGCTGTTTCCTTATTCAAGAAAGGGAGTAGAGATAGCCCAGGAAATTATAGACCAGTGAATCTTAATTCAGTGGTTGGTAAATTGATGGAAAAGATCCTGAGAGGCAGGATTTATGAATATTTGGAGAGGCATAATATGATTAGGAATAGTTAGCATGACTTGTCAAAGGCAGGTCATGCCTTACGAGCCTGATTGAATTTTTTGAGGATGTGACTAAACACATTGATGAAGGTAGAGTAGTGGATGTAGTGTATATGGATTTCAGCAAGGCACTTGATAAGGTATCCCATGCAAGGCTAATTGAGAAAGTAAGGAGGCATGGGACCCAAGGGGACATTACTTTGTGGATCCAGAACTGGCTTGCCCACAGAAGGCAAAGAGTGGTTGTAGATAGGTCATATTCTGCATGGAGGTCGCTCACCAGTGGTGTGCCTCAGGGATCTGTTCTGGGACCCTTACTCTTCGTGATTTTTATAAATGACCTGGTTGAGGAGTTAGAGGGATGGGTTAGTAAATTTGCTGATAACACAAAGGTTGGGGGTGTTGTGGATAGTGTGGAGGGCTGTCAGAGATTACAGCAGGACATCGATAGGATGCAAAACTGGGCTGACAAGTGGCAGATGGAATTCAACCCAGGTAAGTGTGAGGTGGTTCATTTTAGTAGGTCAAATATGATGGCAGAATATAGTATTAATGGTCAGACTCTTGGCAGTGTGGAGGATCAGAGGGATCTTGGGGTCCGAGTCCATAGGACGCTCAAAGATGCTGCGCAGGTTAACTCTGTGATTAAGAAGGCATACGGTGCATTGGCCTTCATCAACTGTGGGATTGAGTTTAAGAACCGAGAGGTAATGTTGCAGCTATATAGGACCCTGGTCAGACCCCACTTGGAGTACTGTGCTCAGTTCTGGTCACCTCACTACAGGAAGGATGTGGAAATTATAGAAAGGGTGCAGAGGAGATTTACAAGGATGTTGCCTGGATTGGGGAGCATGCCTTATGAGAATAGGTTGAGTGAACTCAGCCTTTTCTCCTTGGAGTGACAGAGGATGAGAGGTGACTTGATAGAGGTGTACAAGATAATGAAAGGCATTGATCGTGTGGATAGTCACAGGCTTTTCCCCAGGGCTAAAATGGCTAACATGAGAGGGCACAGTTTTATGGTGTTTGGAAGTAGGTACAGAGGAGATGTCAGGGGTAAGTTTTTGACGCAGAGAGTGGTGAGTGCGTGGAATGGGCTGCCAGCGACGGTGGTGGAGGCGGATACGATAGGGTCTTTTAAGAGACTCCTGGACAGGTATATGGAGCTGAGAAAAATAGAGGGCTATGGGTAACCCTAGGTAATTTCCAAGGTAAGTGTATGTTTGGCACAGCATTGTAGGCCAAAGGGCCTGTATTGTGCTGTAGCTTTCCCCTGTTTCTATGTTTCTATGTTGTCGGATCTGAAGAGAGGGAATTTGTTAAATGTGTACAAGATGGCATTTTAGAGCAGTTTGAGTTTGAGCCTACTTGGGGAAAGGCTGTCTCAGATTGGGTGTTGTGCAATAACCCAGATTTTATAAGACCATATGACCATAAGATATCAGAGCAGAAGTAGGTCATTTGGCTCATCAAGTCTGCTCCGTCATTCAATCATGGCTGATTCAATTCTTCCAGTCATCCCCACTCCCCTGCCTTCTTCCCATATCCTCTGATGTCCTGGCTAATCAAGAACCTATCTATCTCTGCCTTAAATGCTCCCAATGACTTGGCCTCCACAGCTGCTCATGGCAACAAATTCCACAGATTTACCACCCTCTGACTAAAGTAATTTCTCTGCATCTCTGTTCTAAAGGGATGTCCTTCAATCCTGAAGTCATGCCCCCTTGTCCTAGACTCTCCTACCATGGGAAATAACTTTGCCTAATCTAATCCTTTTAACATTTGGAATATTTCTATGAGATCCCTCCTCATTCTCCAATCTCCGGGGAATACAGCCCAAGAGCTGCCAGATGTTTCTCATACGGTAACCCTTTCATTCCTGGAATCATTCTCGTGAATCTTCTCTGAATCCTCTCTGAAGTCAGTATATCCTTTCTAAAATAAGGAGCCCAAAACTGCACACGATACTCCAAGTGTGGTCTCACGGGTGCCTTAGAGAGCCTCAACATCACATCCCTGCTCTTATATTCTATACCTCTAGAAATGAATGACAACATTGCATTCGCCGCCTTCACCACCGACTAGACCTGGAGGTTAACCTTCAGGGTACCGTGCACAAGGACTCCCGAGCACCTTTGCATCTCTGCGTTTTTGAATTCTCTCTCCATCTAAATAATAGTCTGCCCGTTTATTTTATCCACCAAAGCGCATGACCATACACTTTCCAACGTTGTATTTCATTTGCAACTTCTTTGCCCATTCCCCTAAACTATCTATGTCTCTCTTCAGGCTCTCTGTTTCCTCAACACTACCTGCTCCTCCACCCTTCTTTGCATCATCGGTAAATTTAGCCACAAATCCATTAATCCCATAGTCTAAATCATTGGCATACATCGTAAAAAGCAGTGGTCCCAACACAGACCCCTGTGGAACTCCACTGGTAACCGACAGCCAGCCATAAAAGGGTACCTTTATCCCACTCTCTACTTTCTGCCGATCAACCAGTGCTCCAGCCATGCTAGTAACTCCCCTGTAATTCCATGGGCTCTTATCTTGCTAAGCAGCCTCCTGTGTGCACCTTGTCAAAGACCTTCTCAAAGTCCAAGTACATCACATCTACTGCATCTCCTTTGTCTACCCTGCTTGTAATTTCTTCAAAGACTTGCTGTAGGTTAGGTCAGACAGGATTTGCCTTTCAGGAAACCATGCTGGCTTTGGCCTAATTTGTCATGTGCCTCCAGGTACTCCGTAATCTTATCCCTAACAATCGATTCCAACAACTTTCCAACCACTGATGTCAGGCTAACAGATCTATTGTTTCGTTTCTGCTGCCTCCCACCCTTCTTAAATAGCAGAGTAATATTTGCAATTTTCCAGTCATCCTGTACAATGCCAGAATCTATCGATTCTTGAAAGATCATTGTTAATGCCTCCAGCTACTCCCTTCGAATCTAAGGGTGCATTCCATTAGGTCCAGTAGATTTATGCACCCTCAGAGCATTAAGCTTCCTAGAGCACCTTCTCAGTTGTAATTTTCACTGCACACACTTCACTTCCCTGGCACTCTTGAATATCTGGTATACTGCAGACGTCTTCCACTGTGAAGACCGATGCAAAATACGCATTCAGTTCCTCTGCCATATCTGCATCTCTCATTATAGTATCCCCAGCGTCATTTTCTATTGGTCCTATATCTACCCTCAACTCTCTTTTACCCTTGATATACTTAAAAAAGCTTTTAGTATCTTCTTTGATATTAGTCGCCAGCTTCCTTTCATAATCCATCTTTTCCTTCCTAATGGCCTTCTTAGTTTCTTTCTGCAAGTTTTTAAAAGCTTCCCAATCCTCTTTATTGCCACTAGCTTTGGCTTCATTGTATGCCCTCTCTTTTGTTTTTGCTTTGGCTCTGACTTCATTTGTCAGCCATGATAGTGTCCTTCTTCCATTTGAATATTTCTTCTTATTTGGAATATATCTGTCCTGCATTTCCCTCATTTTTTTTGCAGAAACTCCAGCCATTTCGGAGCTGCTGTCCTTCCTGCTAGTGTCACTTTCCAGTCAACTTTGGCCAGTTCCCCTCTCATGCCATTGTAATTTCCTTTATTCCACTGAAATACCGACACATTAGAATTTAGTTTCTCCTTTTCAAATTTCAAAGTGAACTCGATCATATTGTGATCACTAGTCCCTAAGTGTTCCTTAACCTTAAGCTCTCTTATCACCTCTGGATCATTGCTCAACATCCAATCCAGCACAGCCGATCCCCTAGTGGGCTCAACAACAAGCCTTTCTAAAAAGCCATCCTTTAGATATTCTACAAATTCTGTCTCCTGAGGTCCAGTACTGACCTGGTTTTCCCAATCCACTTTCATCTTAAAATCCCTAACGATTATCATGACATTCCCTTCTGACACATCTTTTCTATCTCCTGTTGTAATTTGTAATCCACATCCTGGCTGCTGTTTGGAGGCCTGTATACAACTGCCATTAGGGTCCTTTTACCCTTGCCATTTCTTAACTCAACCCACAGAGACTCTACACCTTCCGATCCTATGTCATCTCTTTCTAATGATTTAATATTATTTCTTACACACAGGGCCACACCACCCCTTCTGCCTACTAACCTATCTTTCCGATACACCCTTTATCCTTGGATATTCAGCTCCCAATGACAGCCATTCTTTAGCCAAGTTTCAGAGATGGCCACAATGTCATACTTGCCAATCTGTAGCTGAATTTCAAGATCGTCCGTTTTATTACTTATGCTGCATGCATTCAAATATAACGTTTTCAGTCCAGTATTTGTTGCTTTCTGTTTTAACTGCACCATGCCTCTATTGCCCTGTAACTCATCCCACTGGCTGTGATTATACCTCATCTCCTTGTGGAACTTAATGTAAAGGAACCCTTAGGAGGCAGTGATCATAATATGATTGAATTCACACTGCAATTTGAGAGGGAGAAGCATAAGTCACATGTATCAGTATTCCAATGGAATAAAGGGAATTGCAGAGGCATGAGAGCGGGGCTTGCCCAGGTGGATTGGAGGAGGATACTAGCAGGGATGACGGCAGAGCAGAGAAGGTTGAAGCACCTGGGAGTAGTTCACAAGGCGCAGAATAGGTATGTCCCACAGAAGAAATTCTCAAATGGCAGGGATAGGCAACCATGGCCGACAAGGGAAGCTAAGGGAAATGTACAATAATGCATTTTGGTAAAATGAACAAAAGTGTGGACTACTATCTAAATCGGGAGAAGGTTCAAACATCAGAGGTACAGAGGGGTTCGGGAGTCCTTGTGCAAGATTCCCAGAAGGCTAATCTACAGGTTGAATCTGTGGTAAAGAAGCCAAATGCAATACTGCTATGTATTTCACGGGGAATAGAATATAAAAATAAGGAGATAATGCTGAGGCTTCACAAGGCAATAGTCAGGCTGCACTTGGACTATCATCAATAGTTTTTGCTCCCATACCTCAGAAAGGATGTGTTGTCATTGGAGAGATTCAAAAAGAGGTTCACGAGGATGATTCAGGGAAGGAAGGGGTTACATATGAGGAGCGTTTGGCAGCTTTGCAGCTGTACTCACTGGAATTTAGAAGGATGCGAGTAATCTCATTGAAACCTACCAAATGTTGAAAAAACTAGATAGGGTGAATGTGGAGAGGATATTTCCTCTGGTGAGGCTATCTAGAACTAGAGAGCACAGCTTCAATATTGAGGGCCAACCTTTTAGAACAGAGGTAAGGAGGAATTTTTTTAGCCAGAGAGTAGTGAATCTGTGGAGTGCTCTGCCACAGACTGTGGTGGAGGCCAACGCTGTAGGTATATTTAAGGCGAAAGTTGATAGTTTCCTGATTGGTCAGGGCATCAAAAGATATGGTGAGAAGGCAGGTTGAGAAGGATCCAGGGTCAGCCATGATGGAATGATGGAGAAGACTAGATGGGCTGAATGGCCTCACTCTGCTCCTATGTCGTATGGTCTTATAGTCTTTTACTAGAACATTCTCTCCAGTATAGCCAATCACTTTTAACTTCACAGTGTAAATCTTGCTCTTTACTTTGAGGGTCTTGTAACCATCCATAGAAACAGATTTAACTCAGAACCAGAATCAGCTTTATTATCCCCAGCACGTCATGTGAAATTTGTTAACTTAGTAGCAGCAGTTCAATGCAATGCATAATCTAGCAGAGGAAAAAAACAATAAATAAAATTTAAAAAAATAATAATAATCAATAAACAAGTAAATCAATTACATATATTGAATAGATTATTTTTTAAAAAAGTGCAAAAACAAAAATACTGTATATTAATAAAAAGTGAGGTAGTGTCCAAAGACTCAATGTCCATTTAGGAATTGGAATCGGATGGCAGAGGGGAGAAGCTGTTCCTGAATCGCTGAGCTCCGGTGTCAAGCTTGAATGGAATTACTGTCTCATTCACAGTCACTGGAACAATCCACTCTGTCTTACTAGTTCCAGAAGTCTGCAGAGAATCTACAGAGACATCCTCCATCTCCTCAGCCACAGCGCGCACCTTTCATTTGGTAGCACCATCCTTGCAGCCCCTTGAAAAATGATTCTTCTTCCCACAACTATTGAAGGACTTTCCTTAAGCAGGACGAAGCAATGGAATGTGCTTCCTTCACATGTGCTGCCTTGCTGTTGGAGCTCATCTCTTGCTTTGCAGTTGCTTTGGGAAATGCCTCGTGCTCTGCCACTTTGTTTTCACAGTATGCACTGTTGTATCTACCCTGTTCAACTCTTCAGCTTGTGCTTGTGGGATCTCCACTGCTCTACACATATACACAGCCTTTTCCAGTGTCAAATCTCTTTTACATTGCAAACTTTCTCAGAGCACACTATCTGGGATTCCACAAACTATGTTGCCTCTAACTAGTGAATCACTCAAATCTCCAAACTCACAGGACTTACTCAGTGTGTGAGGCTCAGCTAACAAGGCCCAGCCAAAGCTAACACCTTGTTTCTGTTCAGAAAAAGAATTTATATCTTTCGAATGTTGTGTTTTTACTTGGGACAACAACTCCTCAATTATTGTCATCAGTGTGTCCAGTGTCAAGGCTATCTCATGAATTTGAAAGCTGCTGCAGATGTCCAAAGCATCGTTGTCAATTACATGTAGAAAGATAAGGGCTTTCAGTTTTTCCTCTGCCCCACCAGCTCTGCTTTCCACTAAATATATATTGAATCACTGTTTGAAGTGTTTCCAATTATCATCTAAACTGCCGGTAAACTGCATAGCTGCGGGTGGACTTGGGTTATCCACTGAGGGGATTTTTAGCCTCTCACCTCAATTTCTTGGTGAATTTCGTGACAGCATGCTCTCTTGCCGGCAGCTTCTTTGCATCTGAACTTGGCATCTCTTTCTTAGTTACTCATGGTATTCAGTTATGATTCGTATTTAAACTTCACACCGACTTCTGACACCATGTTACGTTTGTTCTTTAACAAAGACACACTTGCGTGGGTAAGAACGCTAGATCTATTTTATTTACAGAATGGCTTCAGCTGGACCATATTTTCCTCGGGACATTCTGCCCACAAAGAGCGTGGTTGCATGTTTTGTTCACTAGTGTCAATTCTGGATCCAGCTGACTGCCCTGGATTGCACACCGGGAACTGAAGTTCTTTATTATGTTATATAATAACACCAACTACAATTAATTATTTAGGCAAGCAAGAATGCTTAATCAAACCATTTATGTATACTGACTGCGGTGAGAGAGAACTGTGCAGACTGAGGAGAGAGAGAACAGTGCAGACTGAGGAGAGAGAGAACAGTGCAGACTGAGGAGAGAGAGAACTGCAGACTGAGGAGAGAGAACAGTGCAGACTGAGAGAGAGAGGGAACAGTGCAGACTGAGGAGAGACAGAACAGTGCAGACTGAGGAGAGAGAGAGAACAGTGCAGACTGAGGAGAGAGAGAACAGTGCAGACTGAGGAGAGAGAGAACAGTGCAGACTGAGGAGAGAGAGAGAACAATGCAGACTGAGGAGAGAGAGGACAGTGCAGACTGAGGAGAGATAGACCAGTGCAGACTGAGGAGAGAGGGAACAGTGCAGACTGAGGAGAGAGAGAGAACAGTGCAGACTGAGAGAGAGAGATGGAACAGTGCAGACTGAGGAGAGAGAGAACAGTGCAGACTGAGGAGAGAGAGAGAACAGTGCAGACTGAGGAGAGAGAGAACAGTGCAGACTGAGGAGAGAGAGAACAGTGCAGACTGAGGAGAGAGAGGGAACAGTGCAGACTGAGGAGAGAGAGAGAACAGTGCAGACTGAGGAGAGAGAGAACAGTGCAGACTGAGGAGAGAGAGAACAGTGCAGACTGAGGAGAGCGAGGGAACAGTGCAGACTGAGGGGGGGAGAGAGAGAGAACAGTGCAGACTGAACGGAGAGTACAATGAAAACTGAGCAGAGTGGGATCAGGACAGTTTGCAGAGACAGACAATCACAGACTGGGGTGAGAGCAACAGTTTGGGTAAGAGATAGCCAAAGAGATGAAAAGTGGGGAGTGTGAGCGAGAGCGAGAGAGAATGGTGGCAAGATCTGTACGGACTGGGGAGAGAAAAAGAGGACAGCATAGACTGCGAAAGAGATTACAGAATAGTGAGGAAAATGTTAATTCAGACTGGAGAGAGGAAGCCCCATCGTGTGGGTAATGGAGAGAGAGAGAAAGCATAGCATGAGCTGGGGGGAGGGAAATGGCAGCAGGGATTTGGAAGGGCAGAGAGAGAGTAACAATACAGATTGGTTAAGGGAGTGAGGAGGGCAGACTGTGGAGAGAGGGAGAATGTGACAGTCTGTGGAGACAGAGAGAGAATGTGACAGACTGTGGAGAGAGAGAGAGAGAATGTGACAGACTGTGGAGAGAGGGAGAATGTGACAGACCGTGGAGAGAGAGGGAGGATGTGACAGTCTGTGGAGAGAGAGAGAATGTGACAGACTGTGGAGAGAGAGAGAGAATATAACAGACTGTGGAGAGAGGGAGAATGTGACAGACTGTGGAGAGAGAGAGAGAGAATGTGACAGACTGTGCAGAGAGGGAGAATGTGACAGACCGTGGAGAGGGAGGATGTGACAGTCTGTGGAGAGAGAGAGAGAATGTGACAGACTGTGGAGAGAGAGAGAGAATATGACAGACTGTGGAGAGAGGGAGAATGTGACAGACTGTGGAGAGAAGGCGAATGTGACAGACTGTGGAGAGAGGGAGAATGTGACAGACTGTGGAGAGAGAGAGAGAATGTGACAGACTGTGGAGAGAGAGAGAATGTGACAGACTGTGGAGAGAGGGAGAATGTGACAGACTGTGGAGAGAGAGAGAGAATGTGACAGACTGTGGAGAGAGAGAGAATGTGACAGACTATGGAGAGAGGGAGAATGTGACAGACTGTGGAGAGAGGGAGAATGTGACAGACTGTGGAGAGAGAAGGAACCATGAATATTGGGAAGGTGGGGAGAGTGAGAGAGCAGAGAGGAGGATTGTCGGAAAGAGAACGGCTCAGGCTCAGAAGAGAGAGAGGGAACGAGCACTATAGACTGGCTAGCAATGATGTGTGGGAAACAGTGTATGGAATTTGCTTTCCTTTGGTTTTACTCATTATTTTTATAACTGGTTATGCAATGCAAAAGGTCATAAAATGTACAAGAATTTCAGTTAGGAATGCCTCACAGCATTGATGTTTATGTTAAAGCTGTGGTATTAATGTTTCTTATTGCAGTCAGCACCCTAGGAACACCTCAAGAGTTTTTATTTAAACATTACACTTCTTTCAATCTTTTGTGCTTTCTCTTTAAGTTATGAATTATGTTTTATTCTCACAAAGTCAAGCATTTTACACCAGATTAAATGACACAGAGAAAGAGAGCTGGGGTTACACCATGACATTTTCAGGCAATGGACATGTTTTGTGATTAAGTCTAGTTTAGTGTTGTCGTGTGATCATGTACCATAATCAGCAGGTGTCATCTACCACAAACCTTAGCTGACAACTCTAATTACAGCTGTTTTGAAAAATTTCAGGTGATTTGTTTATACCTGGATGCAAGAAACCAATCATCTCGAAGGTTGTTGCAGGAGCCATGCCCCTGTTCTCCACCTACATTGTATTCTGTGTTGTGCATTTATTACAGGAACTAGTCACAGGATAGGGGGCGTGGTAAAAGTGAAGGGAATAAGTTACGTCTTCAGCTTTATTCATTGCAGTTAGTAATAGTTGGGGACCGGCAGATATTGTATCTTTTTCTGACCACTCAGTTACACTCAGTAATGCTTATCTTACACTTGGGTATGCTTAAGTTTCATCGCTTTAAGATTGTACGTTTGCTAATTGCTCATAAAAGATCGAAATACTTATCCTCAACTTCTGGTGCAATTGTTACAAGAGAGAGGGTGGTTCATACAAGTGTAACAAATCTGTAGGGTTGCTGGCAGTGGCAATTGCTTTGGTTTTGGTCTGGTTTGTCTGCTGTATTTGTTGAGAGCAGTGTGAACTCTTTAGCATGACCTTTGAAGAAAATTGCGAACCACAATGATGATGACTCTGAACCTGAGAAACAGTTAGCCACTAATCATACTTGTACACCAACTGTTCTATTGCCAAACCCTCTGAACATGTCAATAATCCCTCAGTAATCCCTCCAGATTTCTTGGGTTTGTAGATAGTCCTGAGTTGCAGTTCTTTCAGAAAACCACTTACAACAGATTCTGACTGCCTTCAACCATGCATACACAAAACTTGGACTTACCATCGATTCCAAGAAGACTCCGATCATCTATCAGCCGTCACCAATTGAGACAAGTCGGATAGAATCATCATTTCAGCTTGGTGAAACAACCCTGGAAAACATGGACCACTTTCCATATCCTGGAAGTCACCTCTCCTCCAATGTCGACCTTAATGACGAGATCCAACATCGTCTTAAATGCGCTGGAACAGCTTTTGGACGTCTCCGAACAAGAGTCTTTCATGATCGTGACATCCGAACAGACACCAAAATGTTAGTGTACAAAGCAGTGGTAATCCCAGTGCTCTTGTATGCATCAGGAACCTGGACAACACACCGACGATGTTTCCCATGGTGGGAGAGTCCAGGACAAGAGGGCACAGCCTCAGGATAGAGGGGCACCCTTTCAAAACAGCAATGCGGAGAAATTTCTTTAGCCAAAGCGTGGTGAATTTGTGGAATTTGTTGCCATGAGCAGCTGTGGAGGCCAGGTCATTGGGTGTATTTAAGGCAGAGGTTGATAGATTCTTGATTGGACATGGGATCAAAGGTTACGGGGAGAAGGCTGGGAACTGGGGTTGAGGAGGAGAGAAAAAAAAGGATCAGCCATGATCGAATGGTAGAGCAGACTCGATGGGCCAGATTGCCTAATTCTGCTCCTATGTCTTGTGGTCTTACGTTCATGTCAGCTAGAGGTGTACTTTAAGTTAATCCTACTTCCCAGCTCTTGGTTCGTAGGTCTGTGGGCTGTGATTCTCCAAGTGCTCATCTGGGTTCTTTCGAAATATGGTGAAGGTTTCTGCAATACATTCCAGACATACATCCTCAGTATCAAATGAATGCACCTTTGTTCTCCATTGCCTTCTAATCCTCATGCTAATCAATTTAAATCCATGTGGACAAGTTATGATCCTCTCCACTAGAAAATTCCCATTTGCCCTGTCTAGAAATCTCAGTCAAACCTTCCGTCAGTCACTTTTGTTCCAAAGAAAATATTGAGCAATGAGACAGGATTAACTCATGCTCTCATTCCAAAGGCACCCTTGATAACAGCAATCATAATATGATTGCATTTCACATTTTGTTTTTAACGAGGGAGAAAGCCAATGATCTTATAGAGATACATAGTAGGCAGCCATCGATCCCAGGGGATCATAGGTTTGTGCCTCTGGTGGACTGTGTCCTCTCCAGTGTGCAAGCCTGGTTGGGAAGATTTGAAGAACCGGCTGTTGCCCATGCAGTAGGTTCTCCCTCTCCACGTCACTGGTGTAGTCTAAGGGAAGGGCAAGCACTGATACAGCTTGACACCACCGATGTCGAAGAGATTGCCAGAGAGAAGTTGTAACACCAAACTGCCTTTGGGACCCCAGCTCCGGATTTCTTCCTCAGAGTTTTCTGCTGAAGTCTTTCCCATGGGTGGGTATGGCCGCAGGGCAGCAGAGGTATAGAGGTGTATGGTGATCTTACAAAGGTGTATAAAATCACAAGGGGTACAGATAAGGTGAGTGCACTCATTCTTTCTCACAAGGTTGGGGACTAGAGGACATGGGTTTAAAGTGAGAATGGAACATTTAATAGGAACTTTAGGGTCAACTTTCTTTTACATAGAAGTAGGTATGTATGACGAAGGGCTGTCAGAGGAAGTGGTTGAGACAGGTACAATAACAACTTCAAAAGACAGTTGAACTGGTCCTATACATTCATAGGAAAGATTTTGAAAGTTATCAGCCAAATACCGATAAATGGAACTAGCTTGGATAGGCACTCTGGCCAGAATTGTCCAGTTGGGCCCCAGAGCCTATTTCCAAGCTGTGTGACTTTTTGACGTCTACGACTCTAGTGTACTACCTGTAGCTCAGGCCACTATGAGGGCAGGAAAGCCAAGCTATCAAAGATGACTGGCAAATTAATTGAAAGGATCAGATAGATGTGATACAGAGGCAGATTTTTAAGAACCAGTTTTATCTTTTAAAAAACTGCTTAGTTTCAGGCAAATTTAGCTCCCTTATATACACAAAATGAACCCATTTCGATGAGAGAGAAAAATTCCAAGGGAGAATCCTCACCATCTGTGGTTAACTAAAGGAGTTCAAAGGTAATGTCAAAACTTAGAGAAAGAGTACAGTACATTATTTCACAAAACTATAGATGTCAGGTCAGAAGACAAAAAAGCATTGAATGACTAAAAATTGGTGGCAAAGAAAACATCAAGATCAAGTTCACAATAAAGCAGACACAATCTGAAAAAAATAACAATGGTTTCAATAGATATTTTGAACTCGAAACATAGAAATAGGCTTTTTTGGACTACAATATCTGTGCTGAATACAATGCTGAATTGAACTCATTCTCTTCTGTCTGTACATAATCCATACCCCTCCATCCCCCGAATATTCACGTGCCTATCTAAAAGCTATATGCTTACACCACGCCTCCAGCAGTCTTCTCCCAGGCACCCACATCTCTCTTTTTTAAATAACTGCTCTTCTCATCTCCTTTAAACTTTTCCTGTCTTGCCTTAAGTGGATGTTCTCTCGTACTTGATATTTTCCAACTTGGGATAATGATTCTAAATGTCTATCCTTTGTATGCTGTTCATAATCTTATAAGCATCTTTCAGGGGTAGGCTCCAACATGCTACAAGTTTGTCCAATCTCTTCCTATAGCTCCTATCCTCTAAAACAGGCTAAACTGTAAATCCTTTAATAAAGAAAAGGGTAAACAAAGTGAGCACGGTCCTCGGAAAGCGAGCCTTTAGGATTGGAGGGGCCATGTATTTATTTATTGTTTTTCTGTGTTGTATTCGTGTGGTGCATCTTCACTCTGGGTTCAGGCCATTTGTCATGTGGGTTTGGTTGGTGGCGTAGAGAGGGAGTGTACATTTTTTTGCTGACCACTCGTCTTTGTTTGAATTTGATCCAACTACGCTTGTCTCGCTCATTTTTGTTTTATGTCAATTATGAAATTGAGTCATAGACACAAAGATGAGGTCTGTGATTTGTCCTCTGTTTTCACTAAAGATACTTGTGGACCTATGGGGGAAACTCTGGGGTCTGCAAAATCACCACCGCTACTGATGGGGTCTCAGGAGCTGGCCACTGCTGACGAAAGTCTCCGATACCCTGCTCGGTCCATGTTGGCTCAATCGTACTGTGACAAGAGTCCATGACGAGAATGGTTTAGAGTGTCAGAGGCAAGGATCGAGACACAGTATCAAACTGGATCGAGAACTGGGCACAAAACAAATGCTAGGTGAAGTCACTAGTAGGCTTATGATTGAGCAGCAAATCTCTGTTCGGGTGCTCTTTAAATACTCAATTCTTGGGGCCCAAAACATGATTGCCAATTGGTGGGATGATTCTGAATCTTTAAAGGGGCCGTGCCAGTGAGCCATGCTCTGGGGAGTTAGAGTGTCTAAACCCCAAAAGCTGGCACATTTGTAACAGTTACTACCTCAATGAGCTGTTTGTCTGGATGGCATGCAAAACAAAGTCTTTCCCTGTCTGTTGGCACTTGTGACAATAATGAACCAACGTACCAATATAACCAAGATGGAATGCAGGAAACTATTAGCTAATTAGCTTAACATCTGCCTTGGAAGAAAACAGTAGAAGCTATTATTAAAGATGTGGCAGTAGGACGCTTAGAAAAGTTCAAGGTAATCAGGTAAAGCCAGCATGGTTTTGCAAAAGGGAAATCATGTGAGACCAATTTAGTTTTTTACATATATTCCAAAAATAGGCTTTATTCATAATAAACAATGTACGCACAGGAGAAACAGCGCAAAAACCTTCTACATTCATGGACATTATATTCAGTAGTGTAAACTTTAAAAAAAAACACAAAATGTAGCACCATTGCTTTTCATGTGGCTCCCTGAGGTGACATGACTTTTCATTGTTTGAGGAGCTTCCTCACCCTACTCTACCCATCCAGGTGTGGTAGCAGAAGGACTCTAGACTGTGCTTCTTCCCGACAGAACATTGGCATTGGCTGTACCGAGCTTCAGGGCGTTCCTCAGCACATACTCCTGCAGCTTAGACCGGTGCTTCTCAGCGTGGGCGGGATTTTGGGGGGACCACAAGTAAAGTACAAGAAACAGGGAGCCACTGGAGTTTCTGAATGAGCCAAGATAAGTTTACTGTTTTAACGAACTACTAATAAAACAGTAGTGTAGTGGTTAGCACAACGCTTTACAGTACCAGTGACATGGGTTCAATTCCTGCCACAGTCTGTAAAGAGTTTGTACATTCTCCCCGTGACCATGTAGGTTTCCTCGGGGTGCTCCAATTTCCTCCCACAGTCCAAAGACATATTAGTTGGTAAGTTAAGAGGTCATTGTAAATTGTGCTGTGATTAGCCTAGGATTAAATCCAGGGAATTGCTGGGTAGCGCAGCTAGAAGGGCTGGACGAGCCTATTATGCACTGAATCTCAGTAAGTACATTTTAAAAATATGTAAATAAATAAAGTAACTGTGTTGATGTTGTGAAAAGAGGTGATTTTCAATTATCTTGAACCAAGTTGCAACCAGATACTCAAAAACTCATAAGTTTGCATCAGTTGCAAGGATCTCCCTAAGTACCCAAAGTAACAATATTAAGTGTTTTTTTGTTGCTGGCTGGAAGAATATTATATATACTATAAATAAAGTGTCCCATTCAGAGCTTTGAAATATTTCTATTTTTCATATACACCTGTAACATTATACTTAACATATAATACACCTACAACCTGTTAAAATATAAATATTGGCTGTATATTAGAATAATTAGTACAGTTGACCGAACAAAACTTTAAAAACTAACAAAAACTGTGCAGGATGGATCCGCAGAGGTAAATGAAAGACACAAGTGGGCCTCGAACAGAAAAAGGTTGAGAACCAATGGCCCGGACTGTGCCAGTCGGCAGCATTCCCTTACAGACATCATGCTGTGTTGGAAGATGAGCAGGTTTCGGGAAGACCAAAGGGCATCTTTCACTGAGTTGATGACCTTCCTGAGGCTTTTGTTGTCTGTCTCGGTGTGTGTCCCTGGAAACAGCCCCAAGATCAGAGAGTCCTCTGATATGCAGCTGCTGTAGATGAACCGGGACACGGACCCTTGCATCCTTTTCCACACCTTTGTAGCGAATCACAGTCTGCAATGAGTTGCAGGACTGTTTCTTCCCCACAGCAGTCGTCCCAAGGGCAGTGTAAGATGTCTGATGGGAGGGCTCCTTTCACTGCCAGCCAAACAAGGTCTTGGCGCTTACTGGTCAGATGGTTTGGATCATTTGCTGAGGGAACGAACCCACCAAATCCATGGTGTTCCTGTCCCACAATGTAGTATGTTCAAAGTTCGAAAGTACATTTATTATCAAAGTATGTATACATTATACAATCTTGAGATTCATTGATTTACAGGCAGCCACAAAACACGAAACCCAAAAGAACCCATTAAAAAAAAGATGGACAAACAACCAATGTGCAGAGAGAGAGAGAGAAAAAAATAAACCGATTGTACAAACAATAAAAGTAAGCAAATAGCATTTAGAATGAAAATGAGTCCTCAGACAGGAAGCCCTGAGCAGGCCTACAGCCTTGGCTCAGTTCAGTACACAGCTGTGTAAACGTCGCAGAGCCCACAGGCACGAAACCCAGAGGAGCCAGAGCCTGTTCTGTGCTGATCACTACCTGGTGGACGTGTGGTCAAAGGTATTTTCTTGGAAGTACTCTTTCACAAAGGACAGGTAGTGCGGCAACACCCAGCTGACTGAAACATTGCTCGGTAACAGGGTCAGGAAAACTCTGGTTGTCTGTCACCAGGGACAGGTAAAAGCTTAGCATACCTCTGGTGACCACGTACCTCTGGTCTGCATACTACCTGACACAACCACACACCAAGGTGGTCATCAGGATGAGTGCAACATTAGGTAGACTTTTGTACCTATTCTCTAGGGACTCGTGCAACATAATTCACTCCATCCTGGATCCCCAGATAAACTGGAAGACATCCGAGGGACAAAAGTCTACTGAGGAAGCGGAGTGGGGATAGGCTACACCTCTGCCAAGTATGCCAGACCTGAGAGCATATTGCACCTCCAAAGCACACATTTATTTATTTATTGAGATACAGTGCAGAATAGGCCCTTCCAGTCCTTCAAGATGCACCGCCCAGCAACCCCCGATTTAACCCCATACTAATCACAGAACAATTTACAGTAACCAAGGGAGGAGCCTGGAGCACTTGGGGAAAACCCTCACATTCCATGGACAGGATGTACAGGCGTTTTGCAGATGACATTGGAATTGAACTCTAAACATCAACATCCAGAGCTGTAATAGCGTTGTGCCAACTGCTGTGGCGCCGTAAGTTCTTCCTAGGTATTGATCTCCTGCCTAGTTTTTGTTTTAGCTTCCAATCCATTCCATACAGGTCTTGTTATACCCCCTTAGCCCTCCAAACCAGATCCCCAGCGCCTTCAGGTGGTTGGACCTGATGGTGAAGGTGACAATGGTTTAGTTGGGCCATTTACCAAAGAGCATGGCCTTGCTCTTCCCTGTGGTTCATTTTGAGTTTACCCAGCTTTGGATGGACAGATTAAAGGAAACATCCTACCTCAAGGTCAATGACTTGTGATCTCATCAACAAACAATCTGTTGGAAGCACTAATGGGCCGAGCAGAATCAGTAGGGGGAAAGGGATTGTTAACCTTTTGGGCTAAAACCCTGCATCAGGATTAGTGATCAACTCAAGAGATGTCGGAAATCCAGAGTAACACACACAAAATGATGGAGGAACTCAGCAGGTCGGGCAGCATCTATGGAAATGAATAAACAGTCGACGTTTTGGGCTGAGATCTTCTTCAGGATTAATGATCACACGTTTCCTTCTGAAATAGGAGGAGGATATTCTGCCCAGTAAAGCTATGCTGCCCCTGAGAGAAATCCCATCAGTGCCATTCCTATACATTTTTCCTGCAACCTATTCTCTCGCACATGTTGTGTATATTTTCCTAATTGTGTATTTTCTTGTTTTTGTTTTATAACTTATGCTCTCCTTGAGAATGTTGAGTCTCTAAAGCAAGTGCCCGGACGCTGCTGCATGCTTTTCATTGCACCGGCGTAAATTCTCCGGTGTTACTAATTCAGAGGACCGCTGCTGGGCTCAGCACCTAAGTGTAATTACAAAGAAAGCACGGCAGTGCCTCTGCTTCCTCAGGAGTTTGTGGAGATTCGGCACGACATTTAAAACTTTGACAAACTTCTACAGCTGTGACGTGGAGAGCATATTGACTGGCTGCATCACAGCCTGGTATGGAAACACCAATGCCCTTGAATAAAAAATTCTACAAAAAAGTGATGGCTTCAGCGCAGTCCTTCACAGGTGAAGCCCTCTCCACTATTGAGCACATCAAATGAAACACTGTCATAGGAAAGCTACATCCATCATCAGGGACCCCCACCACCCAGGATATGCTCTCTTCTCACTGCTGCCATCAGGAGGAAGGTACAGGAGTCTCAGGACTCACACCACCAAGTTCAGGAACAGTTACTACCGCTCGACCATCAGGGTCTTGAACCAAAGGGGATAACTTCACTCAGCCTCACTTGCCCCATCACTGAACTGTTCCCACAACCTACAGACTCACTTTCAAGGACTCTTCATCTCATGTTCGCAATATTTATTGCTTATTTATTTTATATTTGAATTAGCACAGTCTGTTGCTTTCTGCACTGTGGTTGAACCCCTAGCTGGATGGTCATTCATTGATTCTGTTATAGTTATTATTCTATAGGTTTTTTGAGTATGCCCACAAGAAAATCAATCTCAGCATCGTATATGGTGACATACAGTGGTGCTAGAAAGTTTGTGAACCCTGCAGGATTTTCTCTATTTCCGCATAAATATGACCTAAAATGTGATCAGAACTTCACATAAGTCTGAGAACTAGATAATGAGAACACAGTTAAATAAATAACACAAAAACATTATACTTGTTCATTTATTTATTGAGAAAAATGATCCACTATTACATGTGTTTGTTGGAAAAGGAATGTGAACCTCTGGGGTAATGTCTTCTACAAAAGCTATTTGGAGTCAGCTGTTCCAATCAATGAGATGAGATTGGAGGTGTGGGTTGTAGAAGTGTCCTGCCCTATAGAAAGACACACAAAGTCAGGTTACCGACAGAGCCTGCTCTTCTTCAGAAAGATCTGCTTATGTGCACCATGCCTCTATCAAAACAACTTTCAGAGGACCTTAGAAGAAGAATTGTAGAGATGCATCAAGCTGGAAGAGGCTACAAAAGCATTTCTAAGGACTTGAGTGTTCATCAGTCCACAGTAAGAGAAATTGTCTATAAATGGAGGAAACTCAGTACAGTTGCTACTCCCTAGGAGTGGGCATCCTGCAAAGATCATACCAAGAGCACATGCTGAAGGAGGTGAAAAAGAAGCTAAGGGTAACAGCAAAAGACCTGCAGAAATCTCTAGAACCTGCTAAAGTCTGTTCATGTAAGAATAAAAGAAAAACACTGAACAGGAATGGTGTCCATGGAAGGACACCATGGAGGAAACCACTGCTTTCCAAAGAAGACATTGCTGCACGTCTCAAGTTTGCAAAGACAACCAAAATGTCCACAATGCTTCTGGGACAAGGTTCTGAGGATAGATGAGACAGAAGTTGAACTTTTTGGCAGAAATGCACATCACTATGTTTGGATAGAAAAGGGCACTGCACACACTGACACCAAAACTTCATTCCAACTGTGAAGCACAGTGCTGCTTTGCTGCCTTAGGGCTGAGATAGCTTGCAATCGTTGAGGGAACAATGTATTAAAAATTGTATCAAGACATTTTACCTGAGAACATCAGGGGAGCAGTTCATCACCTGAAGCTTAATAGAAGTTGGATAATGCAATAGACGATGATCCAAAAGGCAAGAATAAATTAACAACAGAATGGTTTAAGAAAGAAGAAAATTTGTGTTTTGGAATGGCCGAGTCAAAGTCCTAACTTTAATCCTATAGAAATGGTGTGGAAAGACCTGAAGCAAGCAGTTCATGCAAGAAAACCCACCAACATCCCAAAGCTGAAGCAGTTTTGTAAGGGGGAATGGCCAAAAATTCCTCCAAACCAATGTGCCGGACTGATCAACAGTTACCAGAAACATTTGGATGAAGTTATTGCTGTACAAGGGGGTCGCACCAGTTACTGAAAGGAAAGGCTCACGTACTTTTTACAAGAAATACTTATAATATTGGATCATTTTTCTCATCTTAAATAAATGAACAAGTATAATCTTTTTTGTGTTATTTATTTAATTGGGATCTCTTTATCTAGCTTTAGGACTTCTATGATGATCTGATCAAATTTTAGGTCATATTTATGCAGAAACAAAAAATTCTACAGGGTTCACAAATTTTGGTAACAAAATATACTATACAGGGTCTTTCTTTTTGTTAAATTAAAATGGCGTCTTTGTTATTTTGATCTGGGGAATGTGGCTTTGTTGTGTTAAATGCTGAAGAGAGTTTGCGCTAGCAGCTTGTTTTACTTTAGAGTGAGATAGCAGCCTTCTATTAACCAATGGGTGGTTATGTATCGTTTTGTTTTCAGATACCATGCTGTATCATATGACTGTGGACGGGGTTTTGGGGGGAGTCGGAGGAGAAACGGGGAGGACGGTGGACGGGTTTTTGGGGGAAGTCGGCGGAGAGACAGGGAGTTGGCGGAGAGACGGGGGGTCGGCGGAGAGACGGGGGGTCGGCGGACGGGGTTTTGGTGGGTAGTCGGAGCAGAGACGGGGAGTCGGAACAGAGACGGGGAGGACGGTGGAGAGACGGGGAGGACGGTGGAGAGACGGGGAGTCGGAGGAGAGACGGGGAGTCGGAGGAGAGACGGGGAGGACAGTGGACGGGGTTTCGGTGGGGAGTCAGAGGAGAGATGGGGAGGACGGTGGACGTGCGGGGGTATTTGGGGGGGAGTCAGAGGACAGATGGAGAGGATGGCGGACGGGGTTTTTTGGGGGGAGTCGGAGGAGAGACGGGGAGGATGGTGGAGAGACGAGGAGTCGGAGGAGAGACGGGGAGGACGGTGGAGAGACGAGGAGTCGGAGGAGAAACGGGGAGGACGGTGGACGGGTTTTTGGGGGAAGTCGGCGGAGAGACAGGGAGTTGGCGGAGAGACGGGGGGTCGGCGGAGAGACGGGGGGTCGGCGGACGGGGTTTTGGTGGGTAGTCGGAGCAGAGACGGGGAGTCGGAGCAGAGACGGGGAGGACGGTGGAGAGACGGGGAGGACGGTGGAGAGACGGGGAGTCGGAGGAGAGACGGGGAGTCGGAGGAGAGACGGGGAGGACAGTGGACGGGGTTTCGGTGGGGAGTCAGAGGAGAGATGGGGAGGACGGTGGACGTGCGGGGGTATTTGGGGGGGAGTCAGAGGACAGATGGAGAGGATGGCGGACGGGGTTTTTTGGGGGGAGTCGGAGGAGAGACGGGGAGGATGGTGGAGAGACGAGGAGTCGGAGGAGAGACGGGGAGGACGGTGGAGAGACGAGGAGTCGGAGGAGAAACGGGGAGGACGGTGGACGGGTTTTTGGGGGAAGTCGGCGGAGAGACAGGGAGTTGGCGGAGAGACGGGGGGTCGGCGGAGAGACGGGGGGTCGGCGGACGGGGTTTTGGTGGGTAGTCGGAGCAGAGACGGGGAGTCGGAGCAGAGACGGGGAGGACGGTGGAGAGACGGGGAGGACGGTGGAGAGACGGGGAGGACGGTGGAGAGACGGGGAGTCGGAGGAGAGACGGGGAGTCGGAGGAGAGACGGGGAGTCGGAGGAGAGACGGGGAGGACAGTGGACGGGGTTTCGGTGGGGAGTCAGAGGAGAGATGGGGAGGACGGTGGACGTGCGGGGGTATTTGGGGGGGAGTCAGAGGACAGATGGAGAGGATGGCGGACGGGGTTTTTTGGGGGGAGTCGGAGGAGAGACGGGGAGGATGGTGGAGAGACGAGGAGTCGGAGGAGAGACGGGGAGGACGGTGGAGAGACGGGGAGTCGGAGGAAGAGACGGGGAGGACGGTGGAAGAGACGGGGAGGACGGTGGAAGAGACGGGGAGGACGGCGGAGAGACGGGGAGTCACCGGAGAGACGGGGAGTCACCGGAGAGACGGGGAGGACGGAGGAGAGATGCGGGGTCGGGGGAGAGACGGGGGGGTCGGGGGAGAGACGGGGGGTCGGGGGAGAGACGGGGGGTCGGGGGAGAGACGGGGAGGACGGGGAGGACGGGGGAGAGACGGGGAGGACGGGGGAGAGACGGAGAGTCGGAGGAGAGATGGGGAGGACGATGGACGTGCGGAGAGGCTCCGGTTGATCACTCCGGGTGGTCCCGAGCCATGAGGCGACAGGATCCGGGTGGTCGTCAGGAATCGATTGAGCTCCAATGGTAGTGCGCGAAGAACTTGGACTTTGATAAGTGTTGGCGCCTTTTTTTTCGTTACTTTCCTCTCTGTATCAAATTTATATTAATGTCATAGAATTAGTAATTTCTATAAAGTGTATTTGTTAAAATTTACTGGGTGTGCTGGCTGATGATTGATGTTTGTGATTGATTCGGGTGGCGACTGACCCTGTGGGGAGTGTTGAGGCAGGTGCTGGGCGGGATTTCCCCTAGACATACACGAGCCAATATAACGGAACTTTAAATAACAATAAACTTGAATTTTGTCTTCAATATCCATTCATTTTTCTATCACTTTCCTACACTAGAAGTAATTGGCAGTGGCCAATAAACCTTATAACCAGCATGTCATCATTATGTTGGCAACAGCACATGACGAACGTCGAGCTCTATAATGACCTACCGATGCTCACCAGTGAAATCGAGGCGAAAAGACTGCAACCAGCAGGGCACCGTCTACGCCACCCCGAGCCACCTGCCAGCCTAGTCATCATATGGGAGCCCAAGCAAGGGAGGATGAACCCTGGGCGCCCTCCCAAGACTATGGTCAACACGCTCCTAGAGGACAGCGGCGCGGCTAATGTAGATGAACTGAACACACTGATGAGGGAGAGGGAGAAGTGGAGAGTCCATCATCGTGCCTGACACCGGCTCCCTAGGCCTGAGTAGACGTTGTAGTAGTAGTATCATTATGCGGGAGGAAAATGGAAACCTTGGGGAAAATCTACAGATCCCAGGGACAATGTGCCAAACTTCACAGAAGACAGAAGCAGAGTTTGGACTTGAACTTGGGCCTCTGGAGCTGTGAGACAGCTGTACCAGCTGTGGAACCAGTGCTTCTTCCCTGCACATGTCCCTCTGATCAAAGACTAGCCTCACTAAACTGGGGAGAAGAAACATGGATTGAGTGAGTGCTTGGGGAAATACCTATTTTCAGTCCACAAGTTCGCTCCTGATCGTCTGGTTATTCCTCAGTGTTATCATTTCAGAGGAGCAGTCCTGGGCCCAGGATATAAGTGCAATTACAAAGGAAGCTTAGCAGCACCTCTACATCCTCAGAAGTTTGCAAAGATTAGGCATGACACCAAAAATATAGGCAAACTTCTATAGATGTGTGGTGGAAAGTATATTGACAGGCTGCATCATTGCCTGTGTGGAAACACCAATGCTCTTGAACAGAAAATCCTAGAAAAGTAGTGGATACTTTCCAGTCCATCACAGATAAAGCCCTCCCTACCACTGAGCACGCTGACATGGAGCACTGTCGCAGGAAAGCAGCATCATTTGTCAAGGACCCCCATCACCCAGGCCATGCTCTCTTCCACAATCTATGGACTCACTTTCAGGGACTCCTCATCTCATGTTCTCGATATTTATTTGTTTATTATTTTCATTTGTTTTTCTTTCTTTCTTTTGACATCTCCACAGTTTGTTGTCTTTCACACCTTGGTTGTCCACCTAGTTGCTGCAATCTTCCATTGATCCTATCACGGCTATTGGATTTGTTGAGTATGCCTGCAAGAAAATGAATCTCAAGGGTTATATATTGTGACATATATATATACTTTGATCATCAATTTACTTTGAATTTTGGTTACCTGTCATTTTAATTCTCCATCCCATTTTGCATGAGACACTCTTCTTGACCTCCTGCGCTGATCCAATAAAGACTGGACGATCTTTAATTATGCACCGTACAGCCTTTTAGACTCCATGCTAAACTGAATAACTCCAGATCAGAATCAATACTTCATTATTTTCTGTCGTGAGCATCATGGCAGTGTAGTGGTTACTATTACAGATCGGGGTGGCAGAATTCAGAGTTCAATTCAGCATCCTCTGTAAGGAGTTTGTATGTCCTCCCTATGTATGCGTGGGCTTCCTCTGGGTGCTCTGGTTTCCTCCCATAGTCCAAAGACATACCAGCTAATTGGTTGTTGTAAAATGTTCTGGTATTAGGCTAGGATTAAATAGGTGGGTCTCTGGACAGTTCAGCTCATTAGGGCTTGTTCTACTGTGTATCTCTGAATACACTGGATGGTAACTGCTACCTCAGAGCTCCCTTTCCACCCTAACCACCGTCCCAAAAAGTATTCGGTTTGAGAGGTTAATTGCCCTTGCTGTGTCAGTGAATGGTAGAATCTGCTGGGTTGCTGATGGGATAAAAGGGTGAATAAAGATGTAATTAGTTAAATGGATGCTTGAAAATCAGGACAGAACTGATGAGTCAGCGGGGCCTGTTATAGCCGACGCGAGTGGTGGTGGTGTGCGGCGGGTGGGGGGAAGGCAGATGCTCTTGTGAAGGGTGGGGGAGGGGCAGCTTTCAGGGCTTCGATGTTCTATCATTCATTCTAAGGGATCTCTTGTGTCTGTGAAGAGTAAGAATTTCAGGTTGTACACTGTATACATTCTCTCATATTAAAGGAACCTAAAACTATTACTATTTACATCTCCTTCAGCCCATTTTTTTTAACAATCCCATTTTCATTCTCTCTTGCCTTCCACCATTCTCCCTATTGCCATTTAATCACTTGACTTCTATCTTCTTTTCCAAAGATATTTCCTATTCCCCTTACCCTGGTTCAACTAACACATCAATCCCACGATGTCTCTAATAGTACAGGGCTACAGTAGGAAACTTTGTCACATGGTGTGAGCAGAATTATCTGCAGCTTAATGTGAAAAAGACTAAGGAGCTGGTGGTAGACCTGAGGAGAGCTAAGGTACCGGTGACCCCTGCTTCCATCCAGGAGGTCAGTGTGGACATGGTGGAGGATTATAAATACCTGGGGATACGAATTGACAATAAACTGGACCGGTCAAAGAACACTGAGGCTGTCTACAAGAAGGGTCAGAGCCATCTCTATTTCCTGAGAAGACTGAGGTCCTTTAACATCTGCCGGACGATGCTGCGGATGTTCTATGTGTCTGTGGTGGCCAGTGCGATCATGTTTGCTGTTGTGTGCTGGGGCAGCAGGCTGAGGGTAGCAGACACTAACAGAATCAACAAACTCATTCGTAAGGCCAGTGATGTTGAGGGGATGGAACTGGACTCTCTGACAGTGGTGTCTGAAAAGAGGATGCTGTCCAAGTTGCATGCCATCTTGGACAATGTCTCCTATCCACTACATATTGTACTGGTTGGGCACAGGAGTACATTCAGCCAGAGACTCATTCCACCGAGATGCAACACAGAGCGTCATAGGAAGTCATTCCTGCCTGTGGCCATCAAACTTTACAACTCCTCCCTTGGAGGGTCAGACACCCTGAGCCAATAGGCTGGTCCTGGACATTTCCTGGCATAATTTACATATTACTATTTAACTATTTATGGTTTTATTACTATTTAATTATTTATGGTGCAACTGTAACGAAAACCAATTTCCCCCGGGATCAATAAAGTATGACTATGATTATGACTATGACTATATTTCCCGAGTCTGATGGAAGGTCACTGACCTGAAGCATTGACTCTCATTTCTCTTTTTCCGTGGCTCCCTGCCTGACTGTGCTCTTCCAGGCTTCTCTTTCTGTGTTTCAGAGTTCCAGCATCTGCAGAATTTTGCTCTTGACAGAGGTGATTATTCTCACTTCCTAAACCTGAGAGTGCCTGGCGATAAGGACGCTAGTTGCCCGCTGTTATCTGAATATTAGGTGCTCCCCCGGTGGGAATAAGTGCATTGTAGTAATTATGCTTCTCTAATATTCTTTTATGAGTCATTGATGGGAGTATTCCAAAGGGTTTGGAAATAAAAGTAGAATTACCACAGAAATTTGAATATTTAATTGGACATAGCATATTGGATTTTCCTTATATTTATAGTTCAGAATCACATCACCAGGTGCTATTCTCATGAAATCCTGCAATCTGCAGGGAAAATTTACATCAATAAAGATAGTAAACATTAAGAAAAGGAGCAAAAGAGCTAGTCGCTGTCTGTAAAACATTAACGTGCATGGAGTGCAAGTATGTATACATTTATACCCCGGAGTTTAGGGATGGGAAGAAACATTGGGCTCAAAATATGTTGTTTCATTCCACAGGCTCCCAAGCTCAGCCTGATCGCAATGAGACAGTGCCAAGTGGAAACCAGGCCTTTCCCCACAAATAATGCATTGGTATTCAGCCCACACATGTAGCATAAATAAAATATAACCACACAGCTGTTTCACCCAAACAAAATGTTCACATAAAATGTCCTTTCATTTCTGACCCATTGAACTGTATGTACAGGAACCTATATGGTTAAAAATTACATTCTTTCTGATACATACCAGACTCTGTGAGGCAAAGGCAATTTATATCCCACACTTCTAACAAAAAACTATACGGACGTTCAGTGCAGTGCACATCTAATTCATGAATATTTCATAGTCCTGCCATTTTCCAAGTTTTTACCATCCCTGTGGCAAACTGGAAGTGGCATTGCGGCTGAAACATGATTCACTGTGAGCCCCCTATCAGTGTCTCATTGAACCTATTAATACACACCAGTCCATTACACCGCTGTAGACAAAACTGAGATGGAATGTTACGATTGAATTACAATTCTTATTCAATTCCAAATGATTTTAATCATCTTGAAGTTACTTTAGATCCCATCAATTAACAGATGAATACTCCTTTGAGTATGATGTAATCTACTCCGTATGTTTTCTTAGTGGTAATATTGTTGGTAAAATTTGATCACTCCATTCTAGTACATTATTATTTTACATGCATTATTAGCAAGTCAAAATCCTATAAAAATAATGAGAAGTGCTACCATTATTTGCTTGCACACAAAGGCCTAGATCAGTAAGTTGTTATAACTATAACAAAAACTTAACAGGGATTGGCATCATCTGGGTGAAATAGCACGAATCCTCACCTCTTTCTTGCATCTCAAGCATACTTGCCTACAAGGAAGTAATTTCTTTTCCTGCAGAAGTCAGGATATCATGTGTATGTTGAGATGCATAAACCTGTTAAGGCATGCAAAGTGAATCAGAATTAGAATCAGAATCAGGTTTAATATCACACCGGCATATGTCATGAAATCTGTTGTCTTTGAGGCAGCAATACAAAGCTGTACATAATAGTAGAAAAAAGGCTGTGAATTACAGTAAGCATATATATAAAATAGTTAAATAAAATAAGGAGTGCAAAAACAGCATAAGAAAGTAGTGTTCATGGGTTCAATGTCCATTCAGAAATTGGATGGCAGAGGGGAAGAAGCTGTCCTGAATCATTGAGTGTGTGCTTCAGGCTCCTGTGCCCCCTTCCTGATGGTAGCAATGAGAACAAGGCATGACCTGGGTGATGTGGATCCTTAGTGATGGACACTATCCACTGTAAGCTTCAAGGGAGACCAGCACAGCCTGCTCTTCTTGGCCACAGAGAAGCCCAGGTCAAAGGTTAGATTCATGTCAGTAGTGACCGAGATCAGTCTGTGGGACATTTCTGCTCAGTCTAGTTCAGGGTTTCCCAACCTGGGGTCCACAGACCCCTCGGTTAATGGTAAGGCTCCATGACAGAAAAGAGGTTGGGAACCCCTGGATACCAGTTACTGCTCAGTGGCTTGAATATCTTCCTTCACAAATCCCCAGTTTCAGTGTGGAAAAGGAAGTGTTAAACAACTGGATGCTTCCTATAGCGGAGGAGTCTAGGACCAGAGAGCTTAGCTGCAGAATAGAGGAACATTCCTTAGGAACAGAGATGAGCCAGAAGGTGGTGAATCTGTGGGATTCATCACCACAGGTGCCTGTGGAGGCCAGGTCATCGGATATGTTTAAAACAGAGGCTGATAAATTCTTGAATAGTAAAAGTGTCAAAAGTTATAGGGAGAAAGTTGGAGAATGGGGTTGAGAAGGATAATAAATCAACCATGAAGAAATTGTGGAACTGACTCGATGGACTGAATGGCCAAATTTGGCTCCTACTATATACCTTATGGCCTTATAATCAAGGGAAAATAATGTTCTCCAAGTGTTACCATCAATTTGGTCCCAAGTACACAAAGACACCAATGCAACTTTAACTTCGTTATCTCTGTCGTTAACCTCTGTGTTGTAGGTTAATTTATAGATCTTCAGACTCACATCTCTGAGATTGGTGAGAGAGTATAGCAATTACATTTGAATTGGGACGACCAGTTAAAAGATATAGTAAGGAATGTATAAGATCAGTTGAAAATCAAAATAACTGTAGTTGCTGGAAATCTGAAATAAAACCCAAAATTGGTGGATATCTCAACAGGTCAAATGGTACAACCTCAGAATAGATGGACATCCATTTAGAATGGAAATGAGAAGGGATTTCTTTAGCCAGAGGGTAATAAGTCTGTGGAATTTGTTGCCTCAGCATCTGTGGAGGCCAAATCATTGGGTGTATTTAAGACAGAGGTTGATAGATTTGATAAGTCAGGGTACGAAAGGTTACGGGGAGAAGGCAGGAGAATGGGGTTGAGAGGGAAATGGGTCAGCCATGATGAAATAGCAGTGGAGTCAATGGGCCGAATGGCCGAATTCTGCTCCAATGTTTTATGGTCTTAAGGCCAGGCAGCATCTGTAGAAATCTGCAGTTAACATTTTATGGTTGCAGCATTTCATCAGAACTGGGAAAGAGAGAGGTGCAAAGTTCACTTTCAATAGCAGAGAAGATAACAGACGGTGTTTTCTCTTTCTGAGATCTGAGGAAGGGTTACTTACTTGAAATGTTGACTGTTTCTCTTTCCTCAGATACTGCCTGACCTGCTGTGGTTCTCCAGGATTTTCTGTTTTCCGTTTTTATATCAAGTTGACTCAATTTTTGTTGCCTTAAATACATAAATCTGGCCTGCAAGGCAGAACCTTCCACCTTAACATAAACAGCTGATATACAGACCTAGAAGCCCAACTGTTCCCATTAAGTCAGTCTCACTCATCCTATCACAGGCATTCCTTTTAGACTGCACACCCAACCCCTATCACCTCTCCTACTGAAAGCACCTCCCTCTTTCTCAGCAACACACACAAAATTCTGGAGGAACTCAGCAGGCTAGGCGGCATCTATGAAAAAAACATACAGTTGACGTCTTGGGCCAAAACCCTTCAGCAGGACTGGAGAGAAAAAAAAAACTAAGGAGCAGATTTAAAAGGTGTGGGAAGGGGAGAGAGAAACATTAGGTGATAGGTGAAACTTGGAGGGGGAGGGATGAAGTAAAGATTTGGGAAATTGATTGGTGAAAGAGTCAGAAGGCCATGGAAGAAAGAAAAAGGGTGGGGGAGGAGTTTTTAGTGGGTCTGGGTAAGCACGTGATCAAAGCATTGGAGAGCAGCAGAGGTCACAGTGGGGAGCGGTGAGAGAGTGTTTCACTGCACAGCGGGGGAGTAGTGAGAGAGAATCTTTTTTTCTCAGTTCTTTCACAGACCCAAAACATCAACTGCTTCCTTTTTTACAGATGCTGACTGGCCTGCTGAAATTTCCCGGCATTTTCTGTTCGTGTAGGCTTACAATTCAAAACAAACAATAAGAAACCGCTAATAATGAAAGTAAGATAATAGAGTAAATGTGACAATGACCTGCTGTCTTTTGACACAGTTAGTGTAACTGGACACCTATATACATGACTGCTAATATATCAACAAATAACATCAAGGTAACCCAAAACAATTTTTGCTACTCAGGTTGCAAGAATCATGCGGGTACTTTTAAATCCATGGAAGTGAGACAAATACCTCACGGGCCATTTGAGTCTCAGCAGAGGCACAGCAATGAGACAGCAGAAGTAAGTTACTAGCTTGAGTAACTCCTAGCAAGTGGCATCATCATCATCACAAACACAAAATAATCTGCAGATGCTGTTGTCAAAGGAACACTCACAATACGCTGGAGAACTCAGCAGGTCAGTCAGCATCAGTTGAAAAGATTAGTCGACGTTTCGGGCCGAAACCTTTCGTCAGGACTGAAGGAAGAACTTTGGAGAGGGTTTAAAGAATGCTGGTAGTTGAAAAAAACAGTAATTTGAAAGACAAAGGGGTGGGGGAGGGGAAGCAGGGAGGAGAACAATGCGCAGTAGTAGAAGGAGGCAGAACTATGAGGGAGGTGATGTGCCATGTCTTATGACATCATCATTATGTGCCGTGTCGTATGACGAGCGATCATGGTCCCATGACCATGATCGTGCTTGGCAAATTTCTCTACAGAAGTGGTTTGTTGTTGCCTTCTTCTTCTACGCAGAGTCTTTGCAAGACAAGTGATCCCAGCCATTATCAATCTTCCTCAGAAATAGTCTGCCTGGCGTCAGTGGTCGCGTAACCAGGACGTGTGATATGCTTCAGCTGCTCATACGACCATCCATCATCTGCTTCATGGCTTGACGTGACCCTGATCGGGGGGCTGAGCAGGTGCTACACCTTGCCCAAGGGTGACCTGCGGGCTAGTGGAGGGAAGGAGTGCCTTACACCTCCTTAGGTAGAGACGTACTGTATCTCCACCCCACCACCCGTGGAGATACAGCCACAATAGTGAGTGTGGTTCTCCGCAATGGGTCAATGGGTTCATAAATTGTACTGCTAAGATAATAGACTAGAAAGGTCGCAGGCCATGGTAGGATAATAGTTTACCTGATAAATAACAGACATTGAATCGGAAAGTCTGGTTTAAAATACCAGAGAACTCCTGGTTCTGATTACTTTGCTGTGAAGCTTATCAGAGTAGTTGAGGCAAAAGCAGTTAAGGAGAAGGAAGACAGTAGTGGAATGGTAAGGTTTATCATTCATTTGATTTTAAACTTTACAATTTTAAGCAGCTCTATCAAACCTTTTCTTGATCTTCTTTCCTCTATGTCCACCTTCTACAGCCTATCTTCAAAACTGAAATTTACTTATTTAATTATTCATCTATCTATTTATTTAACGATACAGTGCATAGTAAGCCCTTTGAGCCAAACTGCACTGGAAACTCCTCAACCCGGATTTAATCCGAACCTTATCACGGGACAATTTACAATGACCAATTAACCTGCTCAGTACATCTTCGGACTGTTGGGGGAAATTGGATCATCTGGGGAAAGCTCAAGCGTTCCACAGTAGACGTATAGAGACTCCTTACAGAATGGTGCCAGAATTGAATTCGGAGCTCCGGAACGCCCAAGATGTAATAATGTCGTGCTGACCGCTATGCCACTGTGACGCCAGTTTCCGATTTTCTGGACCAATGGATTAAATCCCTTTGGTATTCTTTCCAATGCCTTCATTTGCATGAAGAAGCGATGCCCAGAACTGGATGGCTAACAATTGCTGCATATATATTTTGCAAGGCTTCTTAGATTTTGAATTCCATACTTGAAGCCAAGGATCTCTATTCACAAATAACAGAACTATGTAAATGTCTTAGGCACATGTAAACAAAACCTGTAAAGCAAAGATGCTTTCAAAAATAATGAATTGAGAAGTTTCTAAATATTAAAAAAATGACTATAAAGAGCAGTAAATGGTAAAAACCAGCTTTATTACCCATTATACCACCCCTTCATAAATTGCACACCATCACCAGAAATCAATGCAAAAATACAGTTCTGTGCAAAACTCTTGGCCATATGTAAAAAAATATGTAAAGTGAAGGTGCTTTCAACAATAATGAAATGTAAAGTTTCTAAATATCAAGTTACTATAAAGACAGTAAACAGTAAAAAATGAAATCAAATCAATATTTGGTGTGACCTCCCTTTGCCTTTAAAACTGCATCAATTCTCTTGGGTACACTGTTGTGCAGTTTTATAAGAAAATCAACTGGTAGGTTGTTCCCAGTATCTTGGAGAACTTGCTACAGTTCTCCTGCAGACTTTAGCTGTCTCGCGTGCTTCTGTCTCGCCAGGTAATCTCAGAGAGCCTTGATGACGTTGAGATCATGGCTCAGTGGAGGCGATAGCATCTGAAGCCATATAAAAATTCTAGGGTGCACAGTACTGTACATGGCAATCTAACAGCAGAAATGGACAGGCATCCATAAACAAGACTCTCTGCTTCCTTATAACATCTATTATTGTTTATTTTGCATTATCTCTCCTCAATCTTTCCATCCAAATGCATCACCCAACATACTTCATACGCTACATGCCTGTCAACTCTTCCAGTCTCCCTTTCCCTGCATGACTCAAATAGAAAATATTTAGTGGGTCAAATAATATCTACAAGGAAAGAAACAGTGTCAACATTTCCAGACAATGTCCTTTTTTATGAATTAATGAATATTGGATGCTTTTGGATTATATTTTTTCGAAGTTTATTCATGTCTTCCTCACTACATTTTACACTTACAAGTACTGTATCTGCTGTGGATTTTGAACCAAAGTTCTGGGCACCCAGGTTCAAATGAATTATATCAATGTTCTCAACACTGTCCTGGGGAACTTAACTGTATATATAGTCATAGTCATACTTTACTGATCCCGGGGAAAATTGTTTTTTGTTACAGTTGCACCATAAATAATTAAATAGTAATATGTAAATTATGCCAGGAAATAAGTCCAGGACCAGCCTATTGGCTCAGGGTGTCTGACCCTCCAAGGGAGGAGTGTAAAGTTTGATGGCCACAGGCAGGAATGACTTCCTATGACGCTCTGTGTTGCATCTCGGTGGAATGAATGAAGTCTCTGGCTGAATGTACTCCTGTGCCCAACCAGTACATTATGTAGTGGATGGGAGACATTGTCCAAGATGGCATGCAACTTAGACAGCATCCTCTTTTCAGACACCACCGTCAGAGAGTCCAGTTCCATCCCCACAACATCACTGGCCTTATGAGTTTGTTGATTCTGTTGGTGTCTGCCACCCTCAGCCTGCTGCCCCAGCACACAACAGCAAACATGATCGCACTGGCCACCACAGACTCGTAGAACATCCTCAGCATCGTCCGAGAGATGTTAACGGACCTCAGTCTCCTCAGGAAATAGAGACGGCTCTGACCCTTCTCATAGACAGCCTCAGTGTTCTTTGACCAGTCCGGTTTATTGTCAATTTGTATCCCCAGGTATTTGTAATCCTCCACCATGTCCACACTGACCCCCTGGATGGAAACAGGGGTCACTGGTACCTTAGCTCTCCTTAGGTCTACCACCAGCTCCTTAGTCTTTTTCACATTAAGCTGCAGATAATTCTGCTCACACCATGTGACAAAGTTTCCTGCTGTAGCCTGTACTCAGCCTCATCTCCCCTGCTCTCCAATATCTCTCCAATATTTACCTCAACTTTCTGTTTTCCTTTCCATAGCTACTATTGTACGGGTGTCATGTTTTTTTATTCCATCAGATTTAAATCAAATCAAATCAAGTTTAATTATCATTCAACCATACATTGACGCAGTTGAATGAAACAGCATTCCTCTGCGGCCAAGGTGCAAAACATAGACAGCACGTTCAAGATAGTGAGCAAAAAAAAAAACATTAAAAAAAACATAGATTTGACTTGATAATCATAAGAGTTACGAGCAGAATTAGGCCATTTGGCCCATCGAGTCAGTTCTGCCATTTCATCATGGCTGATCCAATTTCCCTCTCAGCTCAATCTCCTGCCTTCTCCCTGTATCCCTTCAAGAATTTATCAACCCCTCTGCCTTGAAATACCCAATGACCTGGCCGCCATAGCTGCCTGTGGCAACAAACTCCACAGATTCACCACTCTCCGGCTAAATAAATTGCTCCTCATCTCTGTTCTTGAAGGATGTCCCTCTATTCTGAGGTTATGTCCTCTGGTCTTTGTCTGCCCCACCGTAGAAAACATCCTCTCCACATCCACTCTGTTGAGGTCCTTCAACATTCAATAGTTTTCAATAAGGTCACCCCTCATTCTTCTGAATTCCTGTGAGTAGAGGCCCAGAGACATCAAATAGTCCTCATATGATAAGCCTTTAACAAAACAATTCTCTGTTCTTTGTCAAATGTGTCTCAGAAATCCATGTACGTATGCATGTTTCTGTTAATTCCTGCCTTTCCAGTACCTCCTTTTTATTTATTTTCTATCATTCAGTGTCACAGTTTTGCAAAAGTCCTCTCTCTTTTAACCCACGTGTAAGGTGCTCATTCATACGCCAGTCATACATACTGCCTCCACCAACAGATTTCTCTTTAGTTCCTTATTAGCCCCTCTACTCCACTGACCACCCTTTTACCAAGGGAGGAGATCTCAGTCCCCTTGTTTTTTAGTTGTCAATTCATTGTTCTATTGTATCTTTCTCCTTCATTTCTGTACATTTACATTCAGCTTGAATCTGCCCTCCTCCAAGAGGACCACAAACTCGTCCTGGTTTGGAGGCTTGCGTACCTCAATGACCCGGAGAGCTTTGCTGACTGGAGTCAGGGCCACCCATGCCAAATAGGTCAAAGGGTCGAGGCCAGACTAAGAGTAGTCGATGGTCCTCCAGGTTTGGGGTTTCAGCTCAGGGCTAACAAATCCAACTGGTCAAAAACATTGTTATGGAAACAGCAATGAAGAATCCACCTACATCCGAGTGCAATGGTATTCCTGAGTCTCCACCCGGGACTTGCATGATTGACTGGTGAAAACTGAGAGGAAGCTACTGACACGATGAAGGCAGCCCTGACCACTGCCAAAGATGGACCTTCATTGCTGCCCAGTGGAGCAATGGGTGGGAAGTAGTAATCTGCCTTGTGTTATCCAACTCATATCCATCAGCCACTCAATCTAATTTTTCACCTCATTCCAAATTCTGGGATCACAAAACAACAAACACTCCTGGAGATACAACTGCAGTCTTCGTCCAATCAGCATTTATTTCCAAATTGCTCACTGTCTTCATTACTGTCATCTTTTCAACAACAAAGAAGCATTCAGCATGGTCATTTTGCACATCTAGCATAGCAATATATCCGAAAACACTTCATTGGTTTGCTATAACATATGATAGGTGGGACAGCATGGTAGCACAGTGGTTATCACAACGCTTCACGGTACAGATGACCCAGGTTCAATTCCAGCTGCTGGGCGTAAGGAGTTTGTACATTCTCTCCGTGACCACATGGGTTTCCTCCGGGTGCTCCGACTTCCTCCCAAAGACCTCCTGTTTGGTAGTTCAATTGGTCAATGTTAATTGTCCTGTGATTAGGCTAGGGCTAAATCAGGGGGCATGGCTTGAAGGGCTGCTAGGGCCTATTCCACGCTTGCTCAATAAATAAATAAAATAAACAAAGAAACAAAGTAAAAAAAAGCAGCAATAGTCCATTTGGTTCATTGTTCCTGTTCGGACATTTAATGAAACCATGGCTCATCTCTTACCACAGTGTTAGTGTCCTACGCAATCACACATCATTCCGTCCGTTAATATATAAAGATCTGTTGATCTTCACCTGGTGTTTAATTAGTAAATGAGCTTCTTGGGTTGTGACTTCAACAATTCATCACTTGCGTGGGAAGAAGCAACTTCTTGTCATCTCCATCCTCAATGATAAACCCTTATTTAGAGAATGTGATCCCTGGTTTGGGATACCCCAGCCAGGACAAAAACAAAGCTTCACACTTATCCATTAAGCCGTGCAGGAATTATATAAGTTTCAATTGTGGACACAACTCATTCTTCTAAACTCAAGACAAATCAAATCTGTCAGCTTAAACCCTCTTCATATGTCAGATCCATCATCTCAGGAATCAATTTTTGTGAATTAGTCTTGTAATCATTTACGTTTTCCCTCTATTCCTTGGGTAGGGAAGCAAGATCCACTATTCCAGATGTGAAATTGGGGCAGGATACGTTCACTCTTGCACTCAAAATCTCTTGCAATGAAAGCCAATAGCTTGCTTACCTTCCTAATTACTTGCCACTCCTCACATTAATTCTCAGTGATTTGTGTACAATGATACCCAGATTTCTTTGAATATCAACAGCTTTCAATCACTCACATTTAGTATATTCTCTGCTTTCAAGTTACACACACAAAATGCTAGAGGAACTCAGCAGGCCAGGCAGTATCTATGGAAAAGAGTACAGTTGACATTTCAGGCCAAGATTGCTTTTCTATTTTGCTATTAAAGTGAATTTTCCACTTTAGATTCCATCTGCCAACTTCCTTTGCTCTGACAGGATTCCTTCAAAATCTCCCTGTAACCTCTCCACAATTTAAGCTGGCACCAAGCTTTGTATCATCAGCAAACTTGGATAAACTTCATTTGATCTCCTCATTTTTTCTCATGGTAACACATCGAAGCTGCACCCTCTCTAACATGCTGGTAGAGAGAGTTTTATTTGGGTCTTTATTAGCGCTGGAAATGGTTACATCCCGACACGTGGGACAGAAGCAAGGTCGCATTGTGTATTCCAGAAACCAGCTAATGCCGGCCGGTTTAGCGAGCAGAGCAGCGGACACCCCTGCTGAAATCCGGAGGAAAACACACAGAGGATGCAGAGGGGGATCACAAAATCGAGGAAAGAGGACCGGGTCGAGACAACACAGACTTATGGAGTCGGTGGGTAATACCGTTCCGGCTGACCAGAAATGCACTGAGAGCGGTAAGCGTAAAGGAGTTGGGTGCTTACTGTTCTGGTTAACAACAGATGGTGCAATCCGGGTCATATTACGATCGAGGAACGTGTTTGCAGACTGGATATTGAATTTTTTAACGTTGGACTTCGGTCACATTCCACCGAGATACAACACTTGGCGGCACGGGAAGTCGTTCCTGCCTGTGGCCATTGAAATTGCAGCTCCTCCCGTGGAGGGTCAGACACCCTGAGCCAATAGACTGGTCCTGGACTTATTTTCCATCTGGCATAGTTTGCATTTTGGTGTTTGATTGTTGGTGGTTTTTGTATTGCTATATTTACGCTCTATTCTTGGTTGGTGCGGCTGTAATGAAACCAAATTTCCCTCGGGATTAATAAAGTATATTTATCTATCTATCATTGATAAAGGCTGTGAACAGCTTTGGGCTCAGCACCGATATCTGTGGCATCCCAGTAGTCACATCCACCCAACCTGAGTCTATTCCAATCCTCTGTTTTCAAGCATTTAACCAACCCTCAATCCATATTATATTCCATCTGGCAAGTTCTTGCCCATTCAGTTTCATTTCTATACCCCCAAAGCTTCTCCACATTTTCCTCACAACCACTGACAGCTAGTTTTGTCACATCAAATTGTTTTATTACTGAGCTGCCAAGAGGTCACAAAGCAAATAACAAAACACTTAGCTGAAAGAGTCATTTTAATGGAAGGTGTTAAAAGCAAAGGTAAAGTTAGGCCCAGAAAGTCATCTCCTATCAATAGAACTGAAACTGACATATGACAATGGGCTTATCTTGCACACTGTTTCAATGTTTTTGATGTACATGTCACAAATAAAGCTAATCTCTTATTTCTGCCTTCAAAATTCTATTCTAATGCCATTCTATTGGGGGTGATTTTTTTTCATGAGAAAGGCATGGAGGTTCAGGAAGGGAACTTGAGAGCTTTCTCTGTCAATTTCCCGAAAGCAGGAGTTAAATTTGGCTGCATTGTACTTGCTTTTCCCACACTCTATGTTCTCCTGAGGCAAGGAGCAAGCGTACACTTCAGATCAGAAGTCTAAACTCTACCGTAAAAGCTCAGGGCAAATAAGGGTGACCTTTACACATACCTGAAGCAGGCATTAATCCGTCGACTTGTTCAAGTGATTCAATATTGGCCTGTCCAAATGTGAGGAAAAACATACTTAAATATTGTTCAAAAAATAAATGGATAAAGAATCATTTTAAAATGGAGCACTCTTACTCTGTAATTTGAGTCAATTCTAAATTAGAACATTTACTCAATATACCATATAGTCTTCATGTGTCAATGATATAAATCTCTGTATGATTTTTAACTTCCTCTATAAACTATCAGGTCCTATTGTATATCTATTAATTGGTACCATCAAATACTTTGCAAATATATAGACAAAGTAATATTAACCAGTTGACATGAATTAGTAAGTTTTCATCAAATAGTCTTTAAGTAATACACACTGATTAATGACACCAAAAATCACATGATAACATAGAAACATAGGAAACCTACAGCACAGTACATGCCCTTTGGCCCACAAAGTTGTGCCAAACATGTCCCTACCTTAGAAATTACTAGGCTTACCCATAGCCCTCTATTTTTCTAAGCTCTATGTACCTATCCAAAAGTCTCTTAAAAGACCCTACCATATCCACCTCCACCACCGTTGCCAGCAGCCTCTTCCACGCACTCACTACTCTCTGCATAAAAAAACTTACCCTGACATCTCCTCTGTACCTACTCCCCAGCAGCTTAAACCTGTGTCCTCTTGTGGCAACCATTTCAGCCCTGGAAAAAAGCCTCTGACTATCCACACGGTCAATGCCTCTCATCATCTTATACACCTCTATCAGGTCACCTCTCATCCTCCGTCGCTCCAAGGAGAAAAGGCCGAGTTCACTCAACCTGATTTCATAAGGCATGCTCCCCAATCCAGGCAATATCCTTGTAAATCTCCTCTGCACCTTTTCTATGGCTTCCACATCCTTCCTGAGTGAGGCAACCAGAACTGAGCATAGTACTCCAAGTGGGGTCTGACCAGGGTCCTATAAGGCTGCAACATTACCCCTTGGCTCCTAAATTCAATTCCACGATTAATGAAGGCCAATGCACCGTATGCCTTCTTAAGCACAGAGTCAACCTGAGCAGCTGCTTTGCACGTCCAATGGACTCGGATCCCAAGGTCCCTCTGATACTCCACACTGCCAAGAGTCTGACCATTAATACTATATTCTGCCATCATATTTGACCTATCAAAATGAACCACTTCACACTTTTCTGGGTTGAACTCTATCTGCCACTTCTCAGCCCAGTTTTACATCCTACAGTTTTACGTCCCACTGTAACCACTGACAGCCCTCCACACTATCCACAACACCTCCTACCTTTGTGTCATCAGCAAACTTACTAACCCATCCTTCCACTTCCTCATCCAGGTCATTTATAAAAATCACAAAGAGTAAGGGTCCCAGAACAGATCCCCGAGGCACTCCACTGGTCACCAACCTTCATGCAGAATATGACCTGTCTACAACCACTCTTTGCCTTCTGTGGGCAAGCCAGTTGCAATCCATAAAGCAATGTCCCCTTGGATCCCATGCCTCCTTACTTTCTCAATAGGCCTTGCATGGGGTACCTTATCAAATGCCGTGCTGAAATCCATATACGCTACATCTACGGCTCTACCTTCATGAATGTGTTTAGTCACATCCTCAAAAAATTCAATCAGGTTCGTAAGGCACGACCCGCCCTTGCCAAAGCCATGCTGACTATTCCTAATCATATTATACCTCTCCAAATGTTCATAAATCCTGCCTCTCAGGATCTTCTCCATCAACTTACCAACCAATGAAGTAAGACTCAATGGTCTATAATTTCTTGGGCTATCCCTACTCCCTTTCTTGAATAAAGGAACAATATCTGCGACCGACCAATCCTCTGAAACCTCATTGATGATGCAAAGATCATTGCCAGAGGCTCAGCAATCTCCTCCCTCGCCTCCCACAGTAGACTGGGATACATTTCATCCGGTCCCGGCAACTTATCCAACTTGACGCTTTCCAAAAGCTCCAGCACATCCTCTTCCTTAATATCTACATGCTCAAGCTTTTCAGTCTGCTGAAAGTCATCACTACAATCTCCAAGATCCTTTTCCATAGTGAATATTGAAGAAAAGAATTCATTAAGTACCTCTGCTATTTCCTCCGGTTCCATTACACACTTTCCCACTGTCACACTTAATAGGTCCTATTCTTTCACATTTTATCCTTTTTCCCTTCGCATACTTGTAGAATGCCTTGGGGTTTTCCTTAATCCTGCCCGCCAAGCCCTTCTCATGGCCCCTTCTGTCTCTCCTCATTTCCTTTTTAAGCTCCTTCCTGTTAGCTTTATAATCTTCCAGATCTCTAACATTGCCTAGCTCTTTGAATCTTTTGTAAGCTTTTCTTTTCTTCTTGACTAGATTTATTACAGCCTTTGTACACCACGGTTCCTGTACCCTACCATAACTTCCCTGTCTCATTGGAACGTACCTATGTAGAACTCCACACAAATATCTCCTGAACATTTGCCACATTTCTTCTGTACTTTTTCCTGAGAACATCTGTTCCCAATTCAAGCTTCCAATTTCCTGCCTGATAGCCCCATAATTCCCCTTGCTTCAATTAAATGCTCTTCTAACTTGTCTGTTCCTATCTCTCTTCAATGCTATGGTAAAGGAGATAGAATTATGATCACTATCTCCAAAATACTCTCTCACTGAGAGATCTGACACCTGACCAGGTTCATTTCCCAATACCAGATCAAATACAGTCTCTCCTCTTGTAGGCTTATCTACATATTGTGTCAAGAAACCTTCCTGAACACACCTAACAAACACTACCCCATCTAAACCCCTTGCTCTAGGGAGATGCCAAACAATATTTGGGAAATTAAAGTCTCCCATCATGACAACTCTGTTATTATTACACCTTTCCAGGATCTATTTCCCTATCTGCTCCTCAATATCCCTGTTATTATTGGGCGGCCTATAAAAAACACCCAGTAAACTTATTGACCCCTTCCTGTTCCTAACCTCTACCCACAGAGACTCCGTAGACAATCCCTCAACAATGTCCACCTTTTCCGCAGCCATGACACTATCTCTGATCAACAGTGCCAAGCCCCCACCTCTTTTGCCTCCCTCCCTGTCCTTTCTGAAACATCTAAAACCCAGCACTTGAAGTAACCATTCCTGTCCCTGAGCCATCCAAGTCTCTGTAATGGCCACAACATCATAGCTCCAAGTACTGATCCGTGCTCTAAGCTCATCTGCTTTGTTCACAATACTCATTGCGTTAAAATAGACTCATCTCAAATAATCCATCTGAGCGCGTCCCTTCTCTATCACCTGCCTATCCTCCCTCACACACTGTTTCCAAGCTTTCTCTATTTGTAAGCTAACTGCCTCTTCCCCAGTCTCTTCAGTTCGGTTCCCACCCCTCAACAATTCTAGTTTAAACTCTCCCCAGTAGCCTTAGCAAACCTCCCCACCAGGATATTGGCCCCCCTGGGATTCATGTGCAACCCGTCCTTTTTGTACAGGTCACACCTGCCCCAAAAGAGGTCCCAATGATCCAGAAATCCGAATCCCTGCCCCCGCTCCAATCCCTCAGCCACGCATTTATCCCCCACCTCATTCTATTCCTATACTCACTGTCATGTGGCACATGCAGTAATCCTGAGATTTTGTGTATTTTTAAAAGAATATCATTGAAGTTTTAAGGTCACCTTTTTCAATGTACATTTTGTACCCTAGCTGTGGAATGGGGTGTCATTAGCATTATGTCAAACTTCACCACACCAGCAGTGCAATTCCTATTGAAAATAATAGGATTTGAAATTGGATAATGAATTCACCAATTGCTCTGTCTTACTGACCAGCTACACCACATGCTGGGTGGCCTCTTTGATCTTGTTCCTTTAGATCTGTTCTCATTGGGAGCATTGCCCAGGAAGCTGTTTAAAATAAAAACATTTTGCTATCAAAGTACAGAGGCACAAATGGTGGAATGTTGAGAGCATAAACATTTAGGGATATGAAAAGCTTACGCCTTGAACCTAGAAATTACAAACCAATTTGTCAATAAAAAATGAGGCAACAACTCAATCAATCAATGAGAAAACTCTACTTTTGTCCTTTTAGAAATGCAATAGTATCAATGTCAAGATTAAAATTTGAGTTAAATCTGTGGCTACAAAAACTAAAAAGATGCAAGTTCTGGATTGGTATTGACCCACCACTATTCATGCATTTTCCTCCAACCTTAACTCCTCACTTGTTATTCATGTAAAAACATAATAACTCAACTTCTCAAATAAAAGGGAACTCACTGTTTCATTTTGTGTTTGATGAAATGTCTACAGTTATTCATTTGTCTTGCCGACAGCGTCGGGATGATTTTAATCATTATCTCTGAGCTGAATTACACCACATAAAGTACTGTGCAAAAGTCTTAAGCACATATATATGGTGAGACTTTTACACAGTACTGTAGTAACATTATTATTGAACTGTACCACTGCCACCAAAAAAAAAACAAATTTTATGACATAGGTGAATGATGCTAACAAGATTCTGATATGGGTCTCTATTGTGGACTGAGAGCGGGAAGGGGGCAGGGAGAGGGGAGTCATGGTTGGGAAAACAGGAGAGGGGAGGGAGCGGGAAGCACCAGGGAGACATTCTTTAATGATCAATAAACCAATTGTTTGGGATCAGAGGCCCTTACCTGGTGTCCCAGATTTGGGTGTGTCTGCACCTGCTCCATCCTCCACCCCTGGCACGCCTTCTCTGCCACCTGTCCCACACCTCTCTCGCTGTACTCCACCCTTGCCATTCCCAACCTCTGCTCCCGTCAGATTTATAAACTCACTTTCAGCTCCGCATGGACAAATACAGTACTGTGCAAAAGTCTTAGGTACCCTGGCTAAATAAATAAGTAAATAAACAAACAAATATATATATATATATACATACACACACCTGAGACTTTTGCACAGTACTGTATGTCCATTGCTGAATGTGGCCATAATTTTAGATATAAAGTGACATCTCCCCAAACATGTATTTGAATGTTTCAATTGGGTTTGTCAAATGCTGGCAGGAAGTTTGGAACTTTGTTAGAGATGCACACTTATTTTCTCCAGTTGTGTTGCTTTTGTGTTAGGTGCAGGGGGCCATTCATTCTCGAAAAGAGGTGGGGCATTTGGAAGTCGGAGAATTCCACGTTGCATTACAGGGTGTTCATGTGTTTACAGCTCTTGATATCAGTCTGAGTCTGATCCTGCCCAGAGTGATGGAACTAAAGTGGTTAGCGCAGTGCTTTATAGTCCCAGCTGTAAGGCCGCAGTTCAATTCCCGCAACTGTCTGTCGTACGTTCTCCACACGACGACATGAATTTCCTCCCACTTTCAAAGGACGTACTGTTAGGGTTGGTGAGTTGTGGGTCTGCCATGTTGGCACTGGAAGCATGGCGACACCTGTGGGCTGCCCAGCTAACCGTTTCTGGTTTCATTTGACAAAATCCTGAGACCATTAGATCATAAGATACACGAACAGAATCAGGTCATCTGGCTCACTGAGTCTATTTCACCATTTCATCATGGCTGATCTATTTTCCCTCTCAGCTCAATCTCCTGCCTTCTCCCTATTTCCCCTCATGCAAGAATGTATCGACCTCTGCCTTAGGTACACCCAAGGATGTGACCTCCACAGCCACCTGTGGCAAAGAATTCTACAGATTCACCACTCTTTGGCTAAAGAACTTCCTACTCATCTCCTTTTTAAAAGGGGTCTTAAACTTCCCTACCATAGGAAACATCCTCTCCACATCCAGTCTGTTAGGGCCTTTCAACAGTTGATAGATTTCAATGAGGTCACCACTCATTCCTCTGGATTCCAGTGAGAGAGGCCCAGCACCATCAAACGCTCTTCACGTGACAAGCCTTTCAATCTCCACACACTTCACTGTATGTTTCAATGTTGTTGATCCTCTCAGCGCCCTTGTGGCGCATCAGGCAGCAACTTTGCCATTTCTTTAGCAGTTTGTCTGTTTTTTACGGGGCCGAGTTGCTAGCTCGACCCTCGATCCAGCACAGATGGAAAGTGTGCAAGAAGACGGCAGGATCTGAACCCAGGACCACTCACCTTGAAGTCTGGTGTGGATGCCATGACACCACCGGCTGACTAATGTTTCAAGGTACCGTACACGTGACAAATAAAGCTTACATTTAATTCTTTCTCGCGAGGCTGCTGAACATTCGGAATTGCATACTCCAGTGATTTTTGGAGGCCAGATCATTTGAAAATGAAGTAGGCACATTGTAGGAGGTCAGTGAATTGAGTGCTGTGGGAAATAGCCCAGAATAGGCCTGGAACATGATGATTTCAAATAGTGGGGAAGGCTTGAAGGGCTGAGTGGCCTCTATTTCTCTTACCTCATGTTCTTTATGTTCTAACGATTTGCTTTGAGGGAAATAAATTCTTCATCTAGAACGTGATTGACATTCATTCTGCTTTGGTTATAGAGACAAAGGTAGGTGCAGTACAGAAACAGACTCTCTGGGCCACTGACCTGTCCACTTAGCCTAACCCTACAGTACTCAGTAACGGTCATCCAACACAGAAGGAATTCAATTACATTGCACCGAAGCAGCACCTTAACCAATCTGAAAGACTCGAATGCCAACAGGGAGCAGAAATAGGTCTTCCATTATTTCCCGTAAGTAACTCCATTAAATTGAAAAATATTTCTCTCCCCTGTGAAGCAAAGTTCAAAGTTCAAAGTAAATTTATTATCAAAGTACATATACATTACCATATACAACCCAGAGATTCATTTTCTTGCAGGCACACCCTGGAATAATGACTATAATAGAATCAGTGAAAGACCGCATCAATGTGGGCAAAAGACCATTTAAAGATTGCTTCTCTGAGGACACATTATTCTGAGTTCTATTAATGCTTTTCCTTTGTATCATCTGGATGCACTGATGTGTTGCAATGATCTGTGTGGATGGTATACAAAGCCAAATTTTTCTCTGTACCTTGGTCCACATAGAGCTAAGTGCGTAGCCAGTACATAGCCTCCCCATCAGCAAGCCTCACATACTGTCTCCTCGCTGGTAACATATGGAAACTGTACTCTTTTCAGACTCAGGCTGAACTACACAGCACGGGGAGGAGATCTGGCACGCAGGCCTACCGGCATGTGGACATGTTCTGGTGCTTGTGAACCAGATCCCCAGTTATGGGTAAATAGCCCCACTGTCTTGTGGGTAGTGTCAGGAGAGACAAAGGCTGTGGGAGTAAACCCAGAGAGAAAATCCGGAGTGGAAGCCCTAAGGCAGCTGGGTGCCATTGAACATCATTCCAGCAGCTCCTGCAGACAAGCTGATGCCAAATGTATTGCTTCATAAGCTTTCCTTGGTGAGGCCAAGAGGGGGATCTTGACAACTGGCATGCCAGGATCCCATTCCTTTCCAGCCAGGCTTGTACCCTGGAGAGGTTACTCCGTCGTCCTTCGAGACAGACAGATGCCATCATCGTTATGTCCCAATAATACGCCAATGTGAATTTCATGGGCCAACACACTGCTTTCCTTAATCTTCATTGCAGAAGCCAATTACTTGTCCCATTCCCACTGGGATCTTGGATTGAATATTACCCTGCATTTGGGAAGCACTTTCCTGGCTGCCATCTCCGGATGGAGATGTTGGATCATGGAATTGGAGGGCGCGGTGGTGCGCAGTGGTATGGGCAAGATATTTCACCCAGACTGTGAAGGCTTCTAACTGATGTGGATTTAAAGTTAGACTCAATGCCTGTGTCTGCACAGCATATTCTGCAAATGCCTTCAGGCTGGATTGAGAGCCGAAAAATCTGTAAGTACTTGGGCTCAGGTGGGGTTTGGATTTGGGTCATTTTATGTAAAAGCAGACATCTACTTAGCTGCAAGAATCAACAGAAGGCATAAAAGAAGCGAAAGTATTTGATGGAGAGAAAACTATGGGATTTGATTATGTACATTTTCCGTAAGTCTACAGATTCACTACAGTGGGTTCAGGGAGCAGTCATGGGCTATCCTGTCAGTCAAAGTAGATACCAAAGAACACCCAACATGAATGAGCCAAAAAATATTTCTTTTTGTGATTAACAGGATGGGACAGAGCCTGGTGCTCTTCATAAATAAAACCCAATAGCTCATCGCCATGGTAGTGTAGCAGTTGGTGCGATGCTATTGCAGCTCAGGACATTGGTGTTCAGAGTTCAATTCCAATGTCATCTGTACGGAGTCTATACATTCTCCCAGAGGAATGTGTAGGTTTTCGCCAGGTGCTCCATTTTCCTCATACAGTCCAACGATGTACTGTTTAGTATGTTAATTGTTCGTTGTAACTTGTCCCATGATTAGGCTAGGGGTTTGCTGGGCGGTGCACCTCAAAAGGCTAGAAGGGGCTATTCCACACCTTATCTCTAAATAAATAAAAAATGAACTCTGGCAAGCTACAAATAAAACAGTTGCAGATAAGTCTCAGAACTTTTTCTCCAAGCAATCTTGGAACCAACCAAATCTCAAGTAAAATCTTTTCTAAAATTGTAAGGTTTTCCCTATTGTTGTAAAAATCCTTCCAGTTAAGATGACACTACCGAACATGTGCAAAGCACTCTAGTAGTTAAAAAGCTAAGAAATCTGACCAAAAACATCATTAAAAATACCTCTTCTGAGGTAAACTGTGTTAAATTACTGCCGCAAACAGTGAAGGGGTAAGTGATGGCGAGGCGGGTTCGGAGGATGAGTCGAGTAAGTGTGTTGCAGAACTGTTGTAGAGGGGGTTCGAATGCCCGTACAACTGGGCCGGGTGTGAGGTTGGATCATTCTGGGTGCTGAGCTGATTTGAAGAGCTTGAGAGCAGTTTTGGGTTAGGTGAAGAAATCTGGGCCTGGAGCAAGTCACTGGACAGTAGGCCTAGGGCCTTTCACTGCAGCCAAGTCCATGATATGCTGTTTAGTCAATTTAAACGCCAGCTAGATTGGAGGCAAGAGCCAATTTTGCTCACAAAGTTCAAAGAAAATTTATTATTAAAGTATATATATGTCACCATATGCAACCCTGAGATTCATTTTTTGTAGTCATGCTCAATAAATCTATAGAATAATAACCATAAAGAATCAGTGAAGGACCGGCCAACTAGGGTGTTCAACTAGTGTGCAAAAGACAACAAACTGCAAATATAAAAAGAGATAAATAATAATAATAAATAAATAAGCAATAAATATTGAGACCATGAGAGGAAGAGTACTTGAAGGTGAGTCCATAGTTTGTGGGGACATTTCAATGATGGAGCAAGTGAAGTTGAGTGAAGTTATCTCCTTAGATTCAAGAGCCTGATGGTTGAGGGGTAGTAACTGTTCCTGGACCTGGAGGTGTGAGTCCTGAGGCTCCTGTGCCTTCTTGCTGATGGGCACAACAGTCTCTGGAGTTTATAGACAATGATGCAAAAAAAGATCCAGTGAGTGACAGTTCTGTGGGTGAAAATGTCTTGTTAATGAGAGAGGTCAGAGGAGAATAGCCAGACTGGTTCAAACTGACAGGAAGGCGACAGTAACTCATGAATTACAACAGTGGTGTGTAGAAGAGCATCTCTGAATACACAACACATTGAACCTTGAAATGGATGTGCTACAGCAGCAGAAGACTACACAAGGTTTCACTCTCGGCCACTGAATATGTATTCCGTTCACCTTTCTCTAAAAGTCCCAAATCGAACACAGATTGTCCGCATGTGGCACCCAACTCTCTCTCAACCTCTGAAGCACTGTGCATGCCAGGGACTTTAGACTGAGGTAAAATGCACTCGTCAGAGTGGGCAGAGGAGATAAAGTATCAGCAGGAACTGATACTCAGTGGGTCATTTTGCATGTATGCCCCATTGTCCCCTTGAGAACTTGGACATATCAATCTTAAAAAAAAAGAATGATTTCTAGCATCAAAGAGGGCTGCAATTACTGGAGAATGTACCACACGAAGGTGGGTACATCCTATGCCCATCTGTGGAATCAAAGATTTATTGGGTTATTTCTGGAGATGAAGGAAAACAACTCTAAGACTTGACAGAAGAAGCTGGGGTTATTCTCAATGGAGTAAAAGAGGTTGTCGAGGAGATTTGATGATAGTGTACAAGATAATGACTGATTTAGAGAGGATAAATAAAGGTCATAGTTTCCTGTTAGCGGATGGTTCGGGAATCAGGGGACATGGATGAAAATTTTTGGACTTGAGATAAAGGTGGATGCCTTTGGATTGAAAATAAATCTATTATAGTTTTCAGCAGCATACTGGACAACCATTTAAAAGAGAATAATTTTAAGAGGTTGGAGAAAATCAGAGGAACAGGAACGATCAGATTGCTAGAATCTGGTATAAACTCACCATTATAATTCTATGATTCAATGAGAAGAGTTTGAGTAGACCGAGGCCATGCCTTCTGGCTTTTATGAGAGTAAGAGGTCATCTTAGAAACATAGAAAACCTACAGCACAATACAGGCCCTTTAGCCCACAAGGTTGTGCCGAACATGTCCTTACCTGAGAAATTACCTAGGGTTACTCCTAGCCCTCTATTTTTCTGAGCTCCATGTACCTGTCCAGGAGTCTCTTAAAAGACCCTATCATATCTGTCTCCACCACCGTCACCGGCAGCCCATTCCACTTGTCAAAGCATCAAACTCTTAAAGGGCTTGACGCACTAAAAACAGGAAAATGTTTCCTCTGATTGAGGAGTTGGGGACGCAGACAAGGGAGGGGTGTAAGTACGCACCCAAAATGCAAGAGGAACTCAGGCAAGTCAGGCAGCATCTTTCATCATCATGTGCCGTGTCATATGATGTAGATGATCATGGTCGCCTCCTACCAATCAGCTAATATTTTTTCCATGCTCGTATCTTTCATGTAATACCATTGGTTCTTTCTTGTTAAGCAGCCTCGTGTGTGGCACCTTGTCAAAGGCCTTCTGAAAATCCAAGTTTACAACATCCTCCACTTCTCCTTTGTCTTTCCTGCTTGTTATTTCCTCAAAGAATTTCAACAGGTGGTTCAGGCAAGATTTTCCCTTGAGGAAACCATGCTGACTTTGTCCTATTTCACCGTGTGTCTCCAAATACCCCAAAACCTCATCCTTAACAATCTACTCCAACATCTTCCCAACCACTGAGGTCAGGCTAAATGGCCTGTAATTTCCTTTATTCTGCCTCGCTGCAAGAGTTGAGTGATATTTGCAATTTTTGCAGTCCTCCAGAACCATGCCAGAATCTAGTGATGCTTGAAACTTCATTACTAATGCCACCACAATCTATTCAGCTACTTTTTCAGAATCCTGGGGTGTAGTCCATCAGGTCCAAAGTTCAAAGTTCAAAGTAAATTTTTATTATCAGAGTACATTTATGTCACCATATACAGCCCTGAGGTTTATTTTCCTCTGGACATACTCAACAAATCTGAAGAATAGTAACTATAACAGAATCAAAGAAAGACTGCCCAACTAGGGTGTTCAACCAGAGTGCAGAGATAACAAACTGTGTAAGTGCAGTATAAATAAATAGCAATAAATATTGAAAACATGAAATGAAGTATCCCTGAAAGCAAGTCCATTGGATGTGGAAGCATTTCAATGATGAGGCAAATGAAACTGAGTGAAATCACAAACACAAGAAAGTCTGCAGATGCTGGAAATCCAAAGCAACACATACAAAATACTGAAGGTACTCAGCAGGTCAAGCAGCATCTATGGAAAAGTGTAATCAGTTGAACATTTCAGGTCAAGACCATTCTTCAGGACCTCTTGTGTGTGATGCTTCAGTGAAGTAATCGCCTTTTGTTCGTGCCTGCTGGCTGAGGGGTAGTAACTGTCCTCGAACTTGGTTGTGCGAGTCCTAAGACTCTTGTGCCTTCTTCCAGCAAGAAGAGAGCATGACCTGGGTAGTGGGGATCTCTAATGATGATGACTTATCAACCTTCAGATATTACAGCTTCTCGAGCATTTCTCCCTAGTAATAACAACTGCGCTCACTTCTGCCCTCTGATACTCTTGAACCTCCACCATACTGCTAGTGTCTTCCACAGGAAAGAATGATGTAAAATACTTACTCAGTTCATCTGCCATTTCCTTGTCCCCCATTATTACCTCTCCAGAGTCATTTTCCAGTAGTCCAATCTCTACTTCTGCCTCTCTTTGCCCTCTATATATTCAAAAAAAAAACATTTGGTATCCTCTTTAATATTATTGGTTAGCTTCCCTCCATATTTGATCTTTTCTTTCCTTATATTTTTTTAGTTGCCTTCTATTATTTTTTAAAAGCTTCTCAATCCTTTAACTTCCTACCTGTATTTGCTGTCTTCTTCTTTTTTGGTAAGATTATATCCAGCGCCTTCCAAATTGCTTCCAGAGACTCCAGCCATTGCTGTTTTGCCGTCATCACTTCTAGTGTCCCCTTCCAATCAACTTTGGCCAGCTCCTCTCTCATGCCTCTGCAATTCCATTTACTCCACTGTAATACTGATGCATTTGACTTTAGCTTCTCCTTCACAAATCACAGAGTGAATTCTATCATATCATAATCATTGCCTCTTAAGGGTTCCTTTACCTTAAGCTCCCTAATCAAATCAATTTCATTCCACAACATCCAATCCAGAATAGCTAATCACCTATTAAGCTCAACCACAAGCTGCTCTAAAAAGCCATCTCATTGACATTCCACAAATTCTCTCACTTGGGATCCAAAATCAGCACTAACCCGATTTACCCAATCTACCTGCATATTGAAATCCCCCATGATTATCTTAACATTGCCCTCTTAACACGCATTTTCCATCCCCTTCTGCAATCTGTAGCCCACATCCTGGCTACTGTTCAGATGCCTGTATATAACTCCCATTAGGGTCTTTTTATCCTTGCAGTTTCTTAACTACCCACAATGATTCTGCATCTTCCGATCCTCTGTCACCTCTAAGGATTTGATTTAATTTTTTACCAACAGAGCCGCACCAGCCCCTCTGCCTACCTGCTTGTCCTTTCAAAACAATGTAATATTTGATGTTAAGCTCCAAATTATGATTTTTTTTTAGCCATGGATCAGAGATGACCACAGGGTCATACCTGCCAGTTTCTAAATGCACTACAAGATCATCTACCTTATTCCATATACTGCATGCATTTGAATATAACACCTTCAGATCCTGAATTTGTCACCCTTTTCATTTTGTCCCCCTTTTGCAGTGCAACTCATCCCACTCACTGCAATTTTCCCCTTTCATCAGTGTGTTCTTCCTCACAGTCTCACTGCACACAGCCTCTATTTGTAAACTAACTGCCCCATCCTCAGACCTACCACTCTGGCTCCCATGCCCCTGCCAAATTAGCTTAAACCCTCTCCACAGTTCTAGCAAACCTGCCCATCAGGATATTGCTCCCCACTGGGTTCAGGTACAATCCGTCCCTTTTGAACAGGTCTTGCCTTACTCAGAAGAGATCCCAATGATCCATAAATCTGAAACCATGCTCCCTGCACCAGTTCATCAGCCACACATTCATCTGCCAAATCACCCTATTCATACCCTCACCTCTTGATAATGTAGTGTCATGTCTGCAGATTGTAACATATTCATAAGCACCTTATATCTCAACAGAATTATTTTGAATGATCCAGCTTTACGAAATGCAGAAAGTCCAACACCCTCCCTAATATAACCTTCTTCTCATTGCTACCATCAAGGAGGAGGTACAGGAGCCTGAAGACACACAGTCAAAGTTTCAATGCCATCAGGTTTCTGACTGGACGATGAACCCAGGAAAATTTCCTCAGTATGCCTTTTGCTGCTCTTTTTGCACTGCTTATTTAATTTATTTTTTATACATACTTCTTATTGTGATTTATAGTTTTTATTGCCATGTATTGCAATGTAGTGGCTGGCTGTTGATGTAGTGGCATCCACACCAGACTTCGAAGCCAGTGGTCTCCAGTTCAAATCCTCACCACTCCTTGAACACTTTCCATCCGAGCTGGGTTGAGTGTCAAGCTAGCAACTCAGCCTCGTAAAAACCAGACAAATGGTAAAGAAATGGCAAGGTTTCCGCCCAATGTGCCAGAAGGCAGGGAAAGGAACAACAATTGCAAAGTAGCTTTGCCACAAAGCAACACATTTCATGACATTAAACCAGATTCTGATTCTGATAAACCTTGCCTCTCCCTCAATCCGATCGGATCAGGAGAAGACCACAAGTGATTCTGACTCTATGATCACCCAAGGCAGGGCATCCCTCATTCTCACAGTCCTCCATGTGAAATCATTTTCATTCAGTGTTAACAACCTTAGCTCACCCTCTGTTAGTAGGTTTCTTTGCTGGACGGAAGTTTGATTCTCAATCCACTATAGCACGAGAGGCTGAACAATGCTTTGTGAAAATACAGCAGCAGTCAGTTGATTTATTTTCCCTCAACTATATTGCAATGAAGTCCTTTTTCTCATTTGTCTTTTAAACAGTCTTTTCAACCTGTGAGCTAAATACTAATGGTCTGTGTCCCAAAACTAATAAATGTATTTCCTTATAAATGTACAACCTCTCTTCTCGGCCTTGCCCACTTAGATTGCGATCCCATTTGGGCCATTCTCTTCCAAAGTGTCACATTTCACACTTTATTACATTAAACTGCATAAATAACATATAAAAGCATAAGCAGACACAATGGGATTGGGTTAATTAAAAAGAAGTCATCTCAGGTGAGAATCTTTGTGAAGCTTCACAGGGAACTTGGCTGTGAGAAATAATTGCTGCGATGCCTCATTTCTGGTGTGGTAGACTGTGTAAAGATGTGTGCTGAAGGAACTGCAGGAATTTATCGTTAATTGCCTCAGATTCTGTGGCATAAAATGCATTTCCATATCTTGCTTGTTTAGGTTTCTGTGAATTGGCACTATGATTATAACTCTCCAGATTTGCCATTAAAACTTGATCATAATTTTATATCATTTGCACTTTAGTAATTAAAACCTGTAAAATGAATTAGGTCCAACATGTAAAGCCCAGAAACTGCTTTAGAACATAGGACCCTTGGGCTGTGCCAGCTTGATTCCTTGAAGGAGTTAGCAGTGCGAATGCATAAATGAGTTAACGTCTTAGGTGTTTGATGTAAAATCACAGCAGGGAACAAAGTAGAAGTGAAAAGTATTTTATGTTTCTTGACTGCTGTTTGGCTGATAGTATTTAAGATTTTAGTTCAGAAATGATGGTAAAACATTGTTCAGGTCGTTTCCATCTTTTTCTCCCCAGATAGTTTGATAGCAATATGATCCTACGAGTGCGATGCTCGGCATTTTACACTCCTTCGTGTGAATTATTAAAGAGCCTTGTGAGTTAGAATTCATTGAATCACTTGAGGTGTTCGGCTGCACCACAATCAGCAAAACCCATTGTGCTGATATGTGGGGATGTACGAATGCGTACAGCATAGATACAACCAGCACCAAGACTTTGTTGAACATCGACTTAAAATGATAATGTAATAAAATTGTTAAGACAGAAATGTAAATTGGATTCTGTCAGTATCACTTGTTAAGTTAAGACCTGACTGGCTATAATACAATAAAATCTGGTTGTAGTTGTTAAATGTATGAAATACTCCGGTAGAACCAGATATGTTCTTTGAAATGGTGGTGTGAAGCAGAGTATTTTTAGGTACCACCTGTTTAATTGTCATTATCTTGCTGTTTAATTAATTGTTATTTTCTTTGCAGTTTAACAATTAGTTACCTGCTAGTATTTTTACAACTTATATACTGTATGTGTAACTGCTTAGTACACTCCCTAGTGGTCACAGTATGTGTATGCAGTTGTTCCATGTGTCCCCTAGTGGTTTCAGTGCTTTTGAATCATTCTGGAAAACTGTGGAGGGTTCTCTGGTGCTGCATTATTTGAATAGGAGCTCTCTGATTGGTTGACTCTTATCTGCAAATTTGAATGGAATATTCCTTACCTGTGGGTAAAAGAGCCTGACCATGAGGCTCCGCCATCTTTTTTGTTTCTTGCTCTGTCCCGCTACTAGCCTCTGCTCCTGCTACTGTCCATTTTTCAATTTTCTTTGTTCTATTAACATTTAATAAAACAACAATGAAGCAACAAGTTTTGTGCCTCTTTCCTGACTTCCAAAATAACCTTGGATTAAAAACATCAAAATCCAGCACACCTTTTGGATAAAAAAATGAGTGGACATTAAAATGGCTTAGATGTACGAATAGCATAACCATTACATAGAAACCAGTGAGCAAGGCTACATTATAACCACAAAGGAATAAGCAAGCTGTTCTCTGGTGCAGAATGATTGTTGGCTGTTTCCATGCTCTGTGGTGCAGTACCTACACACCGCTGGGATGGATACTGGCAGGAGGAATAATGGTGAAGAGGCAGGGTGAGAGAGGTTCGGTCACTCCTTTCTCTAATCAGATTAGATAATTAATGATCCCTTAAGATGGTGCCGCATTGCCCAGGACTGAATTTCTGTGCGTCACTTGTATCTTTGCCTTGGAATTTGATTTTCTAATACTTGTCCTACCCAACCTGACACATTTAAAAATGGATCTTAAGCCACAACAAAGTGACTATTTTCGAGTCTTTTCATGGCATCTGGGAAATTCAACTGAGCAGTTCCTGGAATGACTTATCATGGAGAGCCTGACATGTTTGTTTTCTGCATCAGAACCAAACATGCATCAGATGACATAATTGCTGATGCAATATTACTTTTGCAGCATGCAGGAAAATTTAACAAATTTTAAACACAGGGCAAAATATTTTTCTCTTCAATTTCTCCTAGCAAAGATGGAGACCATTCACCCCATGGCATAGCAAATGCATCATTCCTGTCTCCAAATGAATTTCCATGTACGTGGATTCTGGTTAATTGAGACACATCAAGACCAGTACATTCTGGCCCAATTATATGGCAACCCCAAGTAGCTGAAATTTCATGGAAATAGTTAAAAAGGTATAAAAAAGACAAACTACCATGTAACTGAATAACAAATTATGTGAGGTTAAATCAGAACAGTATTAATACCACTACAGTACTATAAAACTGTGTATCAGTTCCGAATAGTTATTGACAGAGGAGTTGATCTGCTGCATTCTGGTGTTTGACTGTAAATGAACAAAATCAGCACAGACACCCAGTGTAGATAATGGACTGCCTTCATACAATGCTGCTGACAATTGCATCCTCCAAATCTTCATTTTCATTGTAGCATTCAAGATGATTATTGATACCTTCAAATTCTTCATAGTTCCTAACTTGTTGAAATGGCGATGTCATTTCATTTTCGATCCTGGGCGTTTCATCTCCAAGCCGGAATGCTTGAAACTGCAGTGGACAAAGCAGTTCTGAATTGTCCTCCTGCTTATTTCTTTCTGACTTTCAGTGACAAAAATCACTGCCTTTTGAACACGGGCAGACTATTTAAAAACTGTTTGCTCTAAGCATATCTAACACTATACAAGTGCATGTCTGCCACTGTTTACAAACTGTTTTGGCAACAAATCTACTGCCCCAATTAAACAGCATAATGTACCAAAATAAACAAAGGGAATCCCAACTATTTCTTGATCAGTTTTTGTTCTTTAAGAGTTGTCCCAGATAAGGGGGTGCCCTGATTAACTAATTGACCAATTAATCAGTGGACAGTGGACTAATCCACTGTAGTCTTTTCTCTCACCCTCTCCCATTAACTCCATCTTGATTCTCCCACCACTCACAATTGCAGAAGTTTACAGCAACCAATTAACCGACTAACCCGCACATCTTTGGGATATTACAGAAATACAGAGCACCTGGGAGTAACTGCGCAAACAGCATCTGAGGTCAGTGTCAAATTGAATCCCACAAGCCAAGAGGTAGTGTCACTGGGTATTGCCTCATTGTACCTTCTATGTTCGTTGAAAGGGGTAAGTATCGTTTGATGGTGGTGTCACACTCAGGGTTTCAGAATTCGTGCAATTCCTTATGTTGGTTCCACAGCCTGCATCTGGCTTTAAACAACTGTACTTACCCAAGACACTGCCCAGAAAAAGGCAATGGCAAACCACTTCTGTAGAAATTGCCAAGAACAATCTTGGTCGTAGACCATAATCACCAATATCATACGAAATGGCGCATTATGATGATGATGAAGACTTACCTAAGGATGGTAACAATATGATTAATTTCTGTTATTTTAACTCAAGAATTTAGTTTCCATAATCCCATTTCTTGGGAGGGGGTGTGAGGTAGACAAATCCTGTAGCTGGATGGCTCTGGGTGGAAGAGGTGCCAATAAGAATTGTTCAGGTGATGGGGAGATTGGCCGTGAGGATTTGGTGGGCTGGAACCTATAAGTTGAGTTGGAAGGGGTGCAAATCACTGGATGATCAGTCACTGAATGATAGTCAGTGATGGAGATGAACCTTAGCTACTGGGTTGTTTGTCAAAAACACTCTCTCCATACATTTTTTTCTTATATCCATACTTCACAAGTTTAATTCTGTTTAATCCTTTTTATAAATTTGGCTGAAACAATCTTCACCAGTATTTCCAAAAGCACATGCATTTTGTTTTGTTGTAAGTCTGCCATGATTGCTTGGTCCAATTCCCCTTTCACATTTTAAATCCTAATTCTACTGCTTTAAAATCTCATGTTGTTTTGTCATTTTTCAACTTTTACGCTTCCATTTTATTGCAATTGTTTTTTCTACACTGTTAGGTAAACCTGTACACCTGCTCGTTAATTCAATGATCTAATTGGCCAATCACGTGGCAGCATAAAAGCATGTGGACATCGTCAAGAGGTTCAGTTGTTGTTCAGACCAAACATGGGGAAGAAATATGATCTAATGAGCTTTGACTGTGGAATGATTGTTGGCACCAGATGGGGTAGTTTGAGTATCTCAGAATATGCTGATCTCCTGGGATTTCCACTTACAACGGTCTCTAAAGTTTACAGAGAATGGTGCGACAAACAAAAAACAGCCAGCAAGCAGCAGCAGTATGAGTGAAAATACTTTCATAATGAGAGAGGTCAAAGGAGAATGGCCATATTAGTTCAAGCTGACAGGAAGGTGAGAGTAGTTTAAATAACCATGTGTTACAACAGTGCTGTGCAGAAGAGCATCTCTGAACGCACAACAATCGAACTTTGAAGTGAACAGGCTGCAGCAGCAAAAAACCACAAATGTGGACTCGTGGCCACTTTACCAGATACAGGAGCATACATTCTCCCAACAGATGTGGGTGCCACCGGTGAGGTCGCCAACTACCCAAATGAACATGCATTTATCTTAGATCATTTTCCAGGCAGAACCTTTGAAAAAGGGGCCAGGAGAAATCCTCAAAGGTAAAGTGCGAGGGCCTTCCCCATTTCATCGTGAGCATTGTGAAGGAGCCAGGACACATCCTGTGCACATAAGAGAGAAAAATAAACTTTAATAGCTGTTGCCTATCCTCCGTCCTGGCTGGAAATGTAACAATTCTGAAAGGCTTAAGATGAACTGAATATTTCTAAGACACCCCTAAGCACTCAAAATATTACAAAATAACTAAATATTAAAAAAAACAGTTTAAATTTTTTAAATTAAGTTACAAGGCTAAAGTCAGAAACATGTAAAAATCTAATATTAAAATACATTTAAAGGTTTCTAACACACTTTTAAATATCTTTAAACATTTAAAAAGTCTAAATTAACAATCCACTAGAGATTTATTAGTATGTTCAGAAATATTTAAATTTTCCTTAACATCTACTTATATTAAAACAATTACACTAATCCGAGGCTGTCAGAACTGTTCCCTTCCATTTGTCCCCGGGGGAAGGAGACTAACTGTACTGCCCCTTACCTGCTGCAGGAGGCTCCAGTGAATCTGGAAGATCAGTGTTGGCACTTCAACCTCTAGTTCAACATTGAAGAGCAACTTAGACGGGTATATGGATGGGACGGCTATGGAGGGCTATTGTCTGGGTGCAGTTCAAAGGGATTGGACAGATTAATGGTTCAGTATGGACTAGATGGGCTGAAGGGCCTATTTCTGTGCTGTCGTGTTCTATGACTCTATGATATTATTTCCTCTCCTAGGCTGAAATTCAGTCACCAGCAATTTCTGACTTCAACTTCCATGTGCCTAGAAACATGAAAATGTTTTAGTTTGTATCATCTACAGGATGCATCACAGCAACTCCCTGAGACCCCTTGGACAACCTTCCACCCAAGTCCACAACTTCTGCCAACTAGAACGACAATGTCAGTGAAAGCAAGGTATGACCACCGTACTCCAAGCCACACACCTTCCAGACTCAGAGATTTAATCACCACTCTTTCAGTATCACTGGATCAAAACCCTGGGACAAACTTCCTAACAGCATTGTGTGGTGTGCCCATACCTCAAAGACTGCAGCAGATCACCACCGCCTGCAAAGCCCACTAAGACGAGAGGCCCAGGCGAGGGTGTAAGGACCCAAGTGCTGGAGTACCTGAGACTAGAATTGAAACATGATTTCGAGACAAAGACGAGAACAGGGTTCTCGACCAGATGCTGGACAAGAACCTGGCAAGACTAGACGAGAATCCGAATGAGACAGGAATCCTAAACACAATCACAGACTGAGCCAAAGTTGAGCTGACAATGAGCCCCAAACCTATGTTCGGGTGCTCTTTAAATACTCAAATCTTGGCGCCAAAACATGGCCACCAGTTAGCAGAGTAGCCCACAATCTTTAAAGGGACTGCGCCAGCTATCCCTGCTCTGGGAAGCTGGAGTGTCTAAATACTGGAGGCTGGCACAGTTGGATGCGTACCGTAACACACACATCCGCCGAATGTATTTATTTATTGAGATATAGTGTGGAATCGGCCTTTCCAGTCCCTCATGCTGCACTACCCAGCAACCCTCAATTTAATCCTAGCCTAATTACAGAACGATTCACGGGACAATTTACAATGACCAATTAACCTACTAGCCGGTACATCTTTAACTGTGGAAGGAAACCAAAGCACCTAGAAAAAAAACCCACACACTCCTTGCAGAAGACGTGCAGACTCCTTACCGACGATGTCACAATTGAACTCTGAACTCGAATGCCCTGAGCTGTGATAGTGTGGCACCCAAAACAGTGGACTGTGGAGTATAAAACAAAATGGTTGATGTGGCATATTACACTGACTAATTCTAAAGGATCTGTTGGCATTTCCTGAAGAACCCAGATGCAAATTATAATTAAATATTATGACCATTTTTTCCCAAAGATCTGTTGGAACTCGTCCAAATATGAATCAATACAAGAGATTAATTCCAGAACCAGTGGAAGCCTCGCTGGGTGGTTGACAAACTAAGAGAGGATCAAACTCTGTTTTCCCACCAGAAATAAGATTATACTCTGTTGTTTTCATATCTGTAATCTAGACAATTAAAATGGCGATAATTAAATTTTCTGACCTAGCAGATATTTCTAGATCTGTCTTTCTCTTCTGTTCAGATACTCTTGGTGAAGAAATACAAGCTCCCCTCTCAGAGATGCCTATCTCAGCCTCTATGGGTGTAAATGTTCTCTTATCAACACTGGCACTCCACCAGGTCTTTTGTTCTGCAGGTTTTGCATATGAATATTTCTCCTCCGCCTTATTAGCTTGACTCAGTGATAGAGCTTTCACGTGTGAGTTAGAAGGTTATTGGTTCAAGCCACAATTCAGGTTCTCCGAAGGCAACCCGGGTTCTGAAGATTATCTGACAGAACAGTCAGTAGTGCTAAGTCTCTGTCCGCCTGCTCATTTTAGAATACTTTCTTGATTTAGAATCATAGATTCATACAAGATGGCTGGCTAATTTCTTTAGCCAGAGAGTGGTGAATCTGTGGAATTTGTTGCTTCAGGCAGCTGTGGAGGCCAAGTCGCTGGGTATACTTAAGGCAGAGGTAGATAGATTTTTGATTAGTGAGGGTATGAGGGGATACAGGGAGAAGGTAGGAGATTGGGGCTGAGAAGGGAAAGGATCAGCCATGATGAAATGGTGGAGGAAACTCGATGGGCCAAATGGCCTAATTCTGCTCCTACATCTTATGGTCCTAAGATGGAACCGTTGAGTCCACTGGGTTTACACTGAGCACCAAGCTCCTATTTACACAGGTCTCTATTCATTCTCTTTGCATTCCTCTCAACCTCCCCAGATTCCAGCACTCAGCCGCATGTCGGGAGCCGATTAACTCACCACCCACACATCTTTGGGGTTTGGGAAGAAACCAGAGTGCCCTGGGAAATGGGTGCACTTCTAGGGTGAACGTCCCAACACTACATCGAGAACATGGGGGGTAAAGAGTGAAGCAGGGTTGCGGAATCTGCGAAGCAGTGTTTCCACTGACTGTGTCATAGTGTTGCACCATCTGACACCATAAGACCATAAGATACAGGACCAGAATCAGGCCCTTCAGCCCATTGAGTCTACTCCAGCATCGTTCATGACTGATTTACTATCCTTCTCAACCATTCTCTTGCCTTCTCCCCTTAACCTTTGACATCCATACTAATTAAGAACCTATTGACCTTTGCTTTAAATATCCCCAAATGACTTGGCCTCCACAGTATATTCCACCCTCAGGCTAAAGAAATTCCTCCTCATCTCTAGTCTAAAGAGACATCCTTGTATTCTGAAGCAGAACCCTCTCGTCTTAGTCTCAGCACTAATGGGAGCATACGCTTCACATCCACTCTATCCAGGCCTTTCAATATTGGTAATGTTTCAATGAGATTCTCCTCTTATTCTTCTAAACTCCAGTGAGTCCAGGCCTAGAGATCCATACCTCAGCCAGCCCTATGTGAAGGAAAGTGAGAGTGATTCAAAAGTGTTTCAGTGTCTGTCAAAAGTTTCACAAAGTCCTGAAAATATGAAGCTTTAAATGTACAAGAATAGGTATGGGAATATCTGGCAGGTCGGAAACATTAGTTATAGCCAGTGTTAATTTTCCAGATGAAGAAGATGTTAACACTGTACAAATCCGGCATTTCCAATGTTTAAGTCACCCCACACATAGGAGTACTAATTGTCATTTTAGACTATAAGAGGGTCACACATATAAGCAGAATTAGGCCATTTAGCCCTACTCCACCATTCGATCATGGCTGATTATTTTCCCTCTAAACCCCTTTATCCTGTCTCCTCCCTGTAACCTTTGACACCCTTATTGATCAAGAACCTATCACCCTTTTTTCTCAAATATACCCAGTGACTAGGCCTCCTCCACAGCCATCTGTGGCAAGGAATTTCACAGATATACCACCCTCTGGCTAAATAAATTTCTCCTCATCTCTGTTCTAAAGAGATGCCATTCTATTCTGATGCTGTGACCCCTGGTCCTAGAATCTTCATGCCCACTCCATCTAGGCCTTTCAATATTCGGTAGGTTGCAATGAAATTCCACCCCCCCCCCCCCCCACCCCATTCTTCTAAACTCCGGTGAGTACAGACGTACAGACCCAGAGCCGGCAAACGCTCCTCATACATTAACTCTTTCTTTCCTGGGATAATTTTCTTGAACATTCTCTGGCTCCTCTCTAATGTCAGCATATCCTTTCTTTGTTATGGTGCCCAAAATACTCCAAATATAGCCTGACCAATTCCTAATAAAGCCTTTACATCCTTGCTTTTATAGTCCAGCCTCTTGAAATAAATGGTAGCATTGTATCTGCCTTCCATACTACTGACTCAACCTGTAAGTTAACCTTTAGGTAACCCTGCACAAGTCTCTTTGCACCCTCAATTTCTGAATTTGCTCCTCATTTAGAAAGAAGTCTATGCTTTTATTCCTTCTAACAGAGTGCATCACCATACACTTTCTTTCTTTCTTTTCAAATTTTTTTCCAAAATAAACACAAGTACATCGAAGTAAACAACACTTGCAAAGCCTCAAGAAAAAAAACACATTATATAAAGATTGAAAAAATTTTGTGATGAAAAAAAAAATCCTACTAAGCAAGAAAAGTGGGAAAAAAGAAAAATCCCATTAGGTGTTCAACCCCAGAGCCATGCATCATACATAAAGCTTCTAAAGATAAACATCAAACCACCAGCAGAAAAAAGTACCAAAAAAAATTTACAATTAGATCGTGGAGAATCCATCAATTAACTCAAACAATAATAACAAGCAAATGAACCCCATCTTTTCTCAAAATCAAACATAGGTTCAAGGGTTCGACTTCTAATCTTCTCCAAACTAAGACATAGTACCACTTGAGAGAACCATTGTGACAAAGTGGGAGCCGATGTATCCGTCCACTTCAAAAAAAATGGCCCTCCTAGCTATCAATGTAACAAATGCAATAACATGTTGGTCAGACACAGAGATACCACGGATATTTTGAAGCATTATTCCAAAAAGCACAGTTAATTTGTTAGGTTGTAAATTAATTTTAAATGCTTTAGAAATTGTCAAAAAAACTGACTTCCAGAACTGTTCCAGTATAGAGCAAGACCAAAACATGTGTGTCAGTGTAGCTGTCTCAGTTTTACATCTTATACTTTATACTTTATTGTCGTCAAACAATTGATACTAGAATGTACAATCATCACAGCGATATTTGATTCTGCGCTTCCTGCTCCCTGGATTACAAATCGATAGTAAATATTAAAAATTAAAATTATAAATCATAAATAGAAAGATAGAAAAATGGAAGGTAAGGTAGTGTAAAAAAACCGAGAGACAGGTCCGGATATTTGGAGGGTACGGCCCAGACCCGAGTCAGGATCCGTTCAGCAGTCTTATCACAGTTGGAAAGAAGCTGTTCCCAAATCTGGCCGTACGAGTCTTCAAGTTCCTGAGCCTTCTCCCAGAGGGAAGAGGGACGATAAGTGTGTTGGCTGGGTGGGTCGTGTCCTTGATTATCCTGGCAGCACTGCTCTGACAGCGTGCAGTGTAAAGTGAGTCCAAGGATGGAAGATTGGTTTGTGTGATGTGCTGCGCCGTGTTCGCGATCTTCTGTTGCTTCTTCTGGTCTTGGACAGGACAACTTCCATACTAGGTTGTGAGGCACCCTAGAAGAATGCTTTCTACGGTGCATCTATAAAAATTTGTGAGGGTTTTAGGGGATAGGCCAAATTTCTTTAGTTTTCTCAGGAAATAAAGGCGCTGGTGGGCCCTCTTGGCAGTGGACTCTGCTTGGTTGGACCAAGTCAGGTCATTTGTGATATTGACCCCGAGGAACTTAAAGCTTTTGACCTGTTCCACTTGTGCACCACCGAAGTAAATTGGTTTGTGCGATCCGCTACTCCTTCTGAAGTCAACAACCAATTCCTTCGTCTTGCTGACGTTGAGGGATAGGTTATTGTCTTCGCACCATGCCACCAGGTTCTTAATTTCCTCTATGTGCTCAAACTCATCATTACCCGAGATATGGCCTACAATTGTTGTGTCATCAGCAAACTTATATATTGAGTTTGATGGAAACTTGGTTACACAATCATGGGTGTACAGTGAGTAGAGCAGGGGGCTGAGTACACAGCCTTGTGGGGCACCAGTGCTCAGAGTGATTGTAGAGGAGAGCTTGTCCCCTATTTTTACAGCCTGGGTCCTGTTTGTGAGGAAGTTGAAGATCCAGCTGCAGATCTGAGTGCTAAGTCCCAGGTTGCGGAGCTTAAGAATCAGTTTATTTGGAATGATGGTATTAAAGGCAGAGCTGTAGTCAATGAATAGGAGCCTTACGTATGCGTCTTTATTCTCCAGGTGTTCTAAGAAGGAATGTAGGGCCAGAGAGATGGCATCTGTCGTTGACCTGTTTTTCCGGTAGGTGAATTGCAAAGCGTCGAGGTTGACCGGTAGGCTGTGGTTGATGTGTGCCATAACCAATTGCTCAAAGCACTTCATAGCAATTGATGTCAGAGCCACAGGTCGATAGTCATTCAGGCATGCCACCTTGCTCTTCTTCAGCACTGGGATTATCGTTGCCTTCTTAAAACACGAGGGGATCTTAGACTGAAGCAAGGAGCAGTTGAAGATGTCAGCAAACACACCATCTATCACAATAACTATCAACATTGGGGAATAGCTTACACTTCTCTATATTATATTCCATCTGCCACTTCTTTGCCTATTCTCCTAATCTATCTAGGTCCCCCTGAAAACTCACTACCTCCTTGACATTACCTGCTTTTTCACCATCTGCAAACTTGGCCACAAAGCCATCAAGTCTGTCATTCAGATCACTGACATACAGTGCATAATGTAGAAGACCCAACACAGACCCCTGTGGAGCATTACTAATCACCAACAGCCAACCAGAAAAGGCCTCCTTTATCCCACTCTGCCTCCTGCTAGTCAGCCAGTTTCTGTCTAAACTATTATCTTTTCTGTAATACCATGGGGTCTTATCTTGTTTAACAGCCTCATATACCGTACTTTGTCAGAGTCTGAAAATATGAAAATCCAAGTAAACGACATCCACTCACCCTCCTTTCGCTGTCCTGCCTGTTACTTCCTCAAAGAATTCCAACAGATATGTCAAGCAATGTTTCCTGCTGGGCTCCTCCAGCACTTTGTGTGTGTTGCTTGGGTTTCCAGCATCTGCAGATTTTCTCTTGTTTGTGACTGAAGTCAGGCGAACTGGCCTCTAATTCGCTGCCTTTTGACTTCTTCCCTTTTAAAAGAATGTTGCGACATTTGCAGCTTTCTAGTCATCTAGAACTATTCAAGAATCTATTAATTCATGAAAGATCACTCAAAATGCCTCCACAATCTCTTCATCTACCTCTGGGGTGTAGTCCACCTGGTCTAAGTAATTTATTTATCTTCAGACCTTTTAGCTCCCCAAGCACCATCTCCTAAGTAATACTGACTACCCTAATTTCTGTCCCAACACCCTCGAATTTCTGGAATACTGCTGGTGTCTTCCACGGTGATGGCTGACACAAAATACTTTGAGTTATCCGCCATTTCTTTGCCCGCATTACTACTAATCCAGAGTCAATTTCCAGCAGTCTAATATCCACTCCTCCCTCTCTTCTCTTAACTCTTTATACAGTGTACCTCAAAAACAGCTTTTGGTATCCTCTTTTACATTGCTGGCTAGCTGACCTTATTGCTTTTTTTTAGTTGCTTTTCGTTGGTTTCAACAGCTTTCCAGTCTTCTAGCTTCCCACTTCTTTTGCTATATTGTATGCCTTTTCCTTGGTTTTAGTGTTGGCTTTGAAATCTATTGTCAGCCACGGTTGCTTCATTCTCTCTTAGAGTGCTTCTTTGTTAGGATGAACTGATCCTGCATCTTTCGAATTATTCCCAGAAACTCCAGCCACTGCTCTGTTCTCAACTTTTTTTTCTTCTTTTTGCTCGCTTTTACTCTACTTACTGAACTTAATTTTAAAGATATATATTTCTTATTGTAATTTATAGATTTTTATTGTTATGTTTTTTTATGTTAATGCTGCCGCAGAGCAACAAATTTCATGACATGTGCCATTGATATTGAACTTGGTCCTGATTCTGACTCCCTGCTAGTGTCTTCTTTGACCATCTTCTCTCTCACGCCTTTGTAATTCTCCTCACTCCATTCCAACATTGATACATGCGATTTTAGCTTCTTCCTCTCAAACTGCAGGGTGAATTCTATCATATTATGATCACTGTCTCTTAAGGGTTCCTTTATCTTAAGCTCCCTGATTAAATCCGGTTCATTACACAGCACTCAACTGAGAATTGCCTTTTCCCTAGTGGGCTCAATCACAAGCTGCTCTAAAGAGCATCTCATAGGCACTCCGCAAATTCCTTCTCTTGGGATCCAGCACCAACCTGATTTTACCAATCTACCAGCAATTCCCCAATAACTGGCATAACATTGCATTTTTACATTTTTTCCTGCATTTTTTGAAACCTAGAAAGGAGGATAAAGCTAAAGAAGAACAAATGGAGCTTGAGGGATTTAATCGCTAACTGTCCCAACCCCAGCACGTGCATTAATGGACACCACGAGATTACCTGGATAGATCAAATTACGTATCTTTTCCATTCAATAGGGCAGGTGTCATACACTTCCCCCAAGGCAGTCTGATGTAACTTTTATGGTCAGTGACAACTGGCTCTGTAGAACAATGGCAGACTCTGTTGTATTAATATTTTATGCATCCGATCCAGCACCACAAGTGACATTTTGCACATATAAGAGGAAGACATTTGTCACTTCATGTGGAAATGAAAAGGCAGGAAGAGCTTAGTTTAAGATTATACAAAAAAAACAGTGATGGTGCACAGGGTTCCCAACCTTTTTTATGCAATGGACCACTGGAAAATGATGCTGGTGAGGCAGTAATGGGGGACAAAGAAATGGCAGGTGATCTTGATATGTATTTTGATTCAGTCTTCAATGTGGAAGACACTAACAGTGTACCAGAGGTTCGTGAGTGTCAGAAAGCAGGGGTGAGTGCCATTGCTATTACAAAGGAAAAAGTGCTAGGCAAACTCAATGGTCTTAAGGTGGATATGTCGCCTGGACCAGATGGACTACATCCCAGAGTCCTGAGAGAAGTTGCTGAGGAGATAACGAATGCATTTGTCATGATCTTTCAAGAATCACTTGATTCTGGCATGGTCATGGAGGACTGGAAGATTGCAAATGTCACTCCACTCTTTAAGAAGGGAGGAAGACAAGAGAAAGGAAATTACAGGCCTTTTAGCCTAACTTCAGTGTTTGGGAAATTGTTGGAGTCTATTATTAAGGATGAGGTTGCAGGGTACTTGGAGATTAACGATAAAACAAGTCAAAGTCAGCATGGTTTCTGTGAAGGGAAATCTTGCCTGACAAATCTGTTACAGTTTTTTGAGGAAGTACCAAGCAGGGTGGACAAAGAGGAGGCAGCGGATGTCATTTACTTGGATTTTCAGAAGGTATTTGGTAAGGTGCCACACGTGAGGCTGCTTAACCAAATAAAATCCTGTGGTGTTACAGGAAAGATACTGGCATGGATAGAGGAATGGCTGACAGGCAGGAGGCAGTGAGTAGGAATAAAAGGGGCCTTTTCTGGTTGACTGCCAGTGACTAGTGGGGTTCCTCAGGGCTCAGTACTGGGACTGCGACTTTTCACATTGTTTGTCAATGATTTGTATAATGGAATTGATGACTTTACGGAAAAGTTTATGGATGATATGAAGATAGGTGGACGGGTAGGTAGTTTTGAGGAAGTAAATGTGATTGCAACAGGATTTAGACAAATTGGAAGAATGGTCAAAAAAGTGGGAGATGAAATACAGTGTTGGGGAAATGTATGATAATGCATTTTATTAAAAGGTACAATAGTGCGGACTATTATCTAAATGGGAAGAAGGTTCAAACATCAGAGGTGCAGAGGGTCTTAGAAGTCCTCATGCAAGACTCACAGAAGGTTAATTTACAGGTTGAGTCTGTGGT